>NC_079170.1:68179950-68282151 GCF_947568905.1 Ostrea edulis
CGAAGATAACAGGTAATAATCATTTTAACCAGAGGTGCTAATTGACGATAGACGAGCCTGCAACCCAATCACCAAATAATACCCCAAATAACTTACTGTTAAGAGGTGCATATACCGTAAATCTGGATATTTTTGCGTCAGTTTATTTTTGCGAATTTGAGTAAAATTAAGCCTAAATATTTATTTTTGTGTTTCTTATTTTTGCGAATTTATGTTAAAAAAAAAAAAAGTGTGTGAAACATCATTGGTAGAATTATTTTTGAGAAAAATATTTTTGCGAATCCAACTGACTCGCAAAAACGCTTAAAATTAATTGACAGCTAAAATAACCAGATTTACAGTATTAGTGTTTGATTTAGTTTTGAACAGAAGAAAATGAGAAAAGGGAAGGGTGACGATAAAAGTGTTGTCTCATATGATCAATTTATAGTACTGTAAAGGGGAAATATTCACTTGGGTTTTATTTTCGCTCTATTGGCAATTTTATTTACGATTGCGAAAATAAAACCATTACAAAGTGCTGTTTAAAGTATTTGGGGGTGTGAGCTAGTTCATTCATGAGAAGGGGTTTATCTGCGAAATTTAAACCATCGTGAAATACCGAACAATAAAAATCGTGAAATTTTAGCCCTGCAAAAGTAAAGCCAGCACCAGTATATGTACATGTATGATATCTTGTGATTCATAGTAATTATGTGCATGTAATTACATTTCGGTATTTAGTATATGTGCATGTATTACAATTTATTTACTGACAAACTTACAGACATTGTCTTCTGAGGTTTCATATGTAGCAAATTACAGGATTGCATTAATGAACTTGATATTAAGTGACTTTTCTATTGATGTCCTTTGTAGGCGGTGGAATGTGGCCATGACGACTGTGTGAAGTTATTAATAGAACACAACGCCCAGCTGGATACTGTGGATAGGAAAGGAAACTCCGCTGTACATCTGGCTGTGCTTTACAACCATCCCAGAATTGTCAAAATTCTCACGGAGAGAGGGGCCACGGTCAATTTACGGAACAAGGTTCATATGAAAATGCACAACCGAACATGATCAATGTTAACTTTGATATTGGAGATACAGAAATGTAATACCAAATAACTAAAGCAAAAATTCTTATTATTCAAAGTATATTACTTGTAAACTTTAATAATTGATCTTTTTTTAAGACTGAGGAGGGGTTAGCTCCCTTGCACATGTCCATACAACTGAAAAGGGAAGAAATCACTAAGATCTTGCTGATAGCAAAAGCAAATCCAGATATACAGGATCTTCTAGGCAGGTAAGTCAGATCCAGATATAGAGCTAGGCAGGTAAGTCAGATCCAGATATAGAGCTAGGCAGGTAAGGCAGATCCAGATATAGAGCTAGGCAGGTAAGGCAGATCCAGATATAGAGCTAGGCAGGTAAGGCAGATCCAGATATAGAGCTAGGCAGGTAAGGCAGATCCAGATATAGAGCTAGGCAGGTAAGTCAGATCCAGATATAGAGCTAGGCAGGTAAGGCAGATCCAGATATAGAGCTAGGCAGGTAAGTCAGATCCAGATATAGAGCTAGGCAGGTAAGGCAGATCCAGATATAGAGCTAGGCAGGTAAGTCAGATCCAGATATAGAGCTAGGCAGGTAAGTCAGATCCAGATATAGAGCTAGGCAGGTAAGTCAGATCCAGATATAGAGCTAGGCAGGTAAGTCAGATTCAGATATAGAGCTAGGCAGGTAAGTCAGATCCAGATATAGAGCTCGGCAGGTAAGTCAGATCCAGATATAGAGCTAGGCAGGTAAGGCAGATCCAGATATAGAGCTAGGCAGGTAAGTCAGATCCAGATATAGAGCTAGGCAGGTAAGTCAGATCCAGATATAGAGCTAGGCAGGTAAGTCAGATCCAGATATAGAGCTAGGCAGGTAAGGCAGATCCAGATATAGAGCTAGGCAGGTAAGGCAGATTCAGATATAGAGCTAGGCAGGTAAGTCAGATCCAGATATAGAGCTAGGCAGGTAAGGCAGATCCAGATATAGAGCTAGGCAGGTAAGTCAGATCCAGATATAGAGCTAGGCAGGTAAGTCAGATTCAGATATAGAGCTAGGCAGGTAAGGCAGATCCGGATTTAGAGCTAGGCTGATCAGGATATAACAGAACTAGGCAGGAAGGCAGATCCAGTTTTAGAGCTAGGCAGGTAAGTCAGATCCGGATATAACAAAACTAGGCAGGTAACAATCGAATCATGCTCGTCCTTTGATTGGAGCAGGTACAAATTATTGATCCAGTCTGGACACTCGATTAAAAGTTCAGAAAGGTTTAGAAATCATTATGTGCGTTCTGATGCAAACAATGGCTACACTGAAGTTATAGTATTGGACACATATGATACTAACATTGCTAGTCACTATCAGTATCGCTATGTACCGGTGAAGTTACCGTGTGAGTACAGTGTTTGATACTAACATTGCTAGTCGCTATCAGTATCGCTGTGTACCGGTGAAGTTACCGTGTGAGTACATTGTTGTTTATTTGACAGAACTCCTCTAATGCTGGCCTGCTACGATGGTGCCATTACACCCATCAGAATGCTGCTGCAGTTCAATGCCAACACCATCATCAAGGACAAGAAAGGTCAGAGGTCATACAACAGCTGTTTTTAATTGCATAATCAAAATTCTGCCATTTTATTACTTTTAATTGATAGTCTTTGGCATATAAATGTATTTCTGTGTGAAGTTGACTAGACTCATGTAAGTGTATTTCTGTGTGAAGTTGACTTAGACCCATGTAAGTGTATTTCTGTGTGAAGTTGACTAGACTCATATAAGTGTATTTCTGTGTGAAGTTGACTAGACTCATGTAAGTGTATTTCTGTGTGAAGTTGAATTAGACCCATGTAAGTGTATTTCTGTGTGAAGTTGAGTTAGACTCATGTAAGTGTATTTCTGTGTGAAGTTGAGTTAGACCCATGTAAGTGTATTTCTGTGTGAAGTTGAGTTACACCCATGTAAGTGTATTTCTGTGTGAAGTTGACTTACACCCATGTAAGTGTATTTCTGTGTGAAGTTGAGTTACACCCATGTAAGTGTATTTCTGTGTGAAGTTGAGTTAGACCCATGTAAGCGTATTTCTGTGTGAAGTTGACTTAGACCCACATAAGTGTATTTCTGTGTGAAGTTGAGTTAGACTCATGTAAGTGTATTTCTGTGTGAAGTTGACTTAGACTCATATAAGTGTATTTCTGTGTGAAGTTGACTAGACTCATGTAAGTGTATTTCTGTGTGAAGTTGACTTACACTCATGTAAGTGTATTTCTGTGTGAAGTTGAGTTAGACTCATGTAAGTGTATTTCTGTGTGAAGTTGACTTAGACTCATATAAGTGTATTTCTGTGTGAAGTTGACTTAGACTCATATAAGTGTATTTCTGTGTGAAGTTGACTAGACCCACGTAAGTGTATTTCTGTGTGAAGTTGAGTTAGACTCATGTAAGTGTATTTCTGTGTGAAGTTGACTTAGACTCATATAAGTGTATTTCTGTGTGAAGTTGACTAGACTCATGTAAGTGTATTTCTGTGTGAAGTTGAATTAGACCCATGTAAGTGTATTTCTGTGTGAAGTTGAGTTACACTCATGTAAGTGTATTTCTGTGTGAAGTTGACTTAGACCCATGTAAGTGTATTTCTGTGTGAAGTTGAGTTACACCCATGTAAGTGTATTTCTGTGTGAAGTTGACTTAGACCCATGTAAGTGTATTTCTGTGTGAAGTTGACTTACACCCATGTAAGTGTATTTCTGTGTGAAGTTGAGTTAGACTCATGTAAGTGTATTTCTGTGTGAAGTTGACTTAGACTCATATAAGTGTATTTCTGTGTGAAGTTGACTTAGACTCATATAAGTGTATTTCTGTGTGAAGTTGACTAGACCCACGTAAGTGTATTTCTGTGTGAAGTTGAGTTAGTCTCATGTAAGTCTATTTCTGTGTGAAGTTGACTTAGACTCATATAAGTGTATTTCTGTGTGAAGTTGACTAGACTCATGTAAGTGTATTTCTGTGTGAAGTTGAATTGGACCCATGTAAGTGTATTTCTGTGTGAAGTTGAGTTACACTCATGTAAGTGTATTTCTGTGTGAAGTTGACTTAGACCCATGTAAGTGTATTTCTGTGTGAAGTTGAGTTACACCCATGTAAGTGTATTTCTGTGTGAAGTTGAGTTAGACCCATGTAAGTGTATTTCTGTGTGAAGTTGACTTAGACTCATATAAGTGTATTTCTGTGTGAAGTTGACTAGACTCATGTAAGTGTATTTCTGTGTGAAGTTGAATTAGACCCATGTAAGTGTATTTCTGTGTGAAGTTGAGTTACACCCATGTAAGTGTATTTCTGTGTGAAGTTGAGTTAGACCCATGTAAGTGTATTTCTGTGTGAAGTTGACTTACACCCATGTAAGTGTATTTCTGTGTGAAGTTGACTTACACCCATAAAAGTGTATTTCTGTGTGAAGTTGAGTTAGACTCATGTAAGTGTATTTCTGTGTGAAGTTGAGTTAGACTCATGTAAGTGTATTTCTGTGTGAAGTTGAGTTAGACTCATGTAAGTGTATTTCTGTGTGAAGTTGACTTACACCCATGTAAGTGTATTTCTGTGTGAAGTTGAGTTAGACTCATGTAAGTGTATTTCTGTGTGAAGTTGACTTACACCCATGTAAGTGTATTTCTGTGTGAAGTTGACTAGACTCATGTAAGTGTATTTCTGTGTGAAGTTGAATTAGACCCATGTAAGTGTATTTCTGTGTGAAGTTGAGTTACACTCATGTAAGTGTATTTCTGTGTGAAGTTGAGTTACACCCATGTAAGTGTATTTCTGTGTGAAGTTGAGTTACACCCATGTAAGTGTATTTCTGTGTGAAGTTATGTTACACCCATGTAAGTGTATTTCTGTGTGAAGTTGAGTTAGACCCATGTAAGCGTATTTCTGTGTGAAGTTGACTTAGACCCACGTAAGTGTATTTCTGTGTGAAGTTGAGTTAGACTCATGTAAGTGTATTTCTGTGTGAAGTTGAGTTAGACTCATATAAGTGTATTTCTGTGTGAAGTTGACTAGACTCATGTAAGTGTATTTCTGTGTGAAGTTGACTTAGACCCATGTAAGTGTATTTCTGTGTGAAGTTGAGTTAGACTCATGTAAGTGTATTTCTGTGTGAAGTTGACTTAGACTCATATAAGTGTATTTCTGTGTGAAGTTGACTTAGACTCATATAAGTGTATTTCTGTGTGAAGTTGACTAGACCCACGTAAGTGTATTTCTGTGTGAAGTTGAGTTAGACTCATGTAAGTGTATTTCTGTGTGAAGTTGACATAGACTCATATAAGTGTATTTCTGTGTGAAGTTGACTAGACTCATGTAAGTGTATTTCTGTGTGAAGTTGAATTAGACCCATGTAAGTGTATTTCTGTGTGAAGTTGAGTTACACTCATGTAAGTGTATTTCTGTGTGAAGTTGACTTAGACCCATGTAAGTGTATTTCTGTGTGAAGTTGAGTTACACCCATGTAAGTGTATTTCTGTGTGAAGTTGACTTAGACCCATGTAAGTGTATTTCTGTGTGAAGTTGACTTACACCCATGTAAGTGTATTTCTGTGTGAAGTTGACTTACACCCATAAAAGTGTATTTCTGTGTGAAGTTGAGTTAGACTCATGTAAGTGTATTTCTGTGTGAAGTTGAGTTAGACTCATGTAAGTGTATTTCTGTGTGCAGTTGACTTACACCCATGTAAGTGTATTTCTGTGTGAAGTTGACTTAGACCCATGTAAGTGTATTTCTGTGTTAAGTTGACTTAGACTCATGTAAGTGTATTTCTGTGTGAAGTTGACTTACACCCATGTAAGTGTATTTCTGTGTGAAGTTGAGTTAGACTCATGTAAGTGTATTTCTGTGTGAAGTTGACTTACACCCATGTAAGTGTATTTCTGTGTGAAGTTGACTAGACTCATGTAAGTGTATTTCTGTGTGAAGTTGAGTTACACTCATGTAAGTGTATTTCTGTGTGAAGTTGACTTAGACTCATGTAAGTGTATTTCTGTGTGAAGTTGACTTACACCCATGCGAATGACTCCTCTATCATCACAAGTAAAACTATGCACAAAACAGGTGTGGGGTTTCATTCTGTCTGCTGTAAATTTTACTTTGTCTTATCTGTCGGTAGGTGTGGTCTGGTGACTTTGTTTTGCGTGTCGGTAGGTTTCTATTTCCGTGGAGCTTGATCTGCTGTAAGCTTGACTTTGTTTTGCGTGTCGGTAGGTTTCTATTTCTGTGGAGCTTGATCCGCTGTAAACTTGACTCTGTCTTGTGTGTCGGTAGGTTTCACGGCCGAGGACATGGCCAACATGACTGGACAGTATGCAGCAGCCCAGCTTTTGAGTGACCATGCCATGAAGCTTCGAAGGTCTACAGGTGGTGGCAGCATCGCAGGTAGTATCACCCCTAGGGAGACCCCACGAGGATCGATGGGTGCATCAAGTGCCTCCACCACCCCCAGAGACCCCTCCCTGACCAACATGTTACCTGCAAATAACATCGACAAAGGTAGGCTCATCTGTTGATATGTATGCAAATGGAGTCATCTTACTGTTTTGATCGAATCATAAGAGGGTTTTTAGAATTTAGTTGAAATCTAGACCATTTCATGAACTATGAACAGAAGGGGAAAAAAAAAGATGAAAAGAATTTGAATTGAACGGAATTGTGTGAATGAATTTTTCCACAGACGACTCAGAGGAGGAAACTACACAAAGCAGAATCTCACACAGTCAGCAGGACGATTCCTGGGCAGATGACAGCATCAGCCTCGGGCCGGACACCAAGAAAAAGGTACTAGTTTATATGGAAATATTTGGTCAAAATTCTATCAATGTATTTTGACATCTGCTGAACTTAAGAACCTATGGGGGAAAAATATGAATTGCATAAATGTCAAGAAGGTTTGGGAGGGATCTTGTTGTACGTAGTGCCTAAGTGATTTGAATGTAGTGATCTGCATGAACTGTGAATGTGAAGAATATAGTCTGAGATTGCATGAAAACACACTTATGTTGTAAAAGAGAGGTGCACTGTGTTTATTTAGACGTGATCTGTGTATATGTAATCAATTACCAATATATTAAGATATTACACGATAGTACATTAATTTAGAGGGTGCTTATAATATGAGAGATATTACACGATAGTACATTAATTTAGAGGGTGCTTAATATGAGATATTACATGATAGCACATTAATTTAGAGGGTGCTTAATATGAGAGATCCCTTTTGTAGAGAGTTATGCAAAATATTCCTGTAAGTTGTGATTGGTTTTCTTGCCGAGTGAAGCTTTTTGATTTTTTCTGTGAATGCATTTAACTGAAGGCTCGTTGTGTGAATACCTGTAGTCACCTGATTACAAAACTACATTCTCCACAGACACAAAGAAATAGGTCACGATTGATTCTTAATTAACACGCTTAAAATGCAGTATTCAGCACTAATTGCAATCATTAATAAAATTTGTATGTCCAGTTTCTTTTTGCTGTGTTAATAATCAGGTACAGTACATATATTGAGTACCTTAAAGATATCGTCCCTGTGTATGAGTAACTCCTGGAAGATATCGTCCCTGTGTATGAGTAACTCCTGGAAGATATTGTCCCTGTGTATGAGTAACTCCTATTGTCCCTGTGTATGAGTAACTCCTATTGTCCCTGTGTATGAGTAACTCCTGGAAGATATTGTCCCTGTGTATGAGTAACTCCTGGAAGATATCGTCGAGATATTGTCGAGTGGTTGGCTTTGTCAGTCACCAGCATGCATGTTCAACGTCTGATTTAACACATGAAGAAATGTCTAGACGGCTTCGTTTTATGTGATGACATGTAGCTGTATTGAAATGTCTAGACAGCTTTGTTTTATGTAATAAGATCTGTGTATGAATGAGCTTGATTGTCTGCTGCAGCAGAACGTTTGAAGAATTAATCATATATCCTCATAGAATGCCTGGATATTTGGTTGTTGACGTACGTTTGTTGTCTATATCAATTTGGTTGATGACGTAAGTTTGTTGACTATATTTATTTGGTTGATGACCTAAGTTGGTTGACTATATTTATGACATTAGGAAGGAGACGGGGACTCAGATTTTGGGATGGACGAGCTCGGTGAAGCTGACGTAAGACTCTCGTGTCATCCATTCTCCAGCGCTGTTTACCTCTGACCCTCTCCCTCTGTTCTATGTGTTGTCCTCACTGTTAGTGATACCTCATATCGAGGCAATTGTTGTGATTTTATTTATCTTTTTATGTATTGTCATCAAAGTATGGCGTGAAGTTCATTTCTGTAGTGAAATTATTCATTCCAAATTATTTATTTCGTAGAAGACTTAAGATTAAATCACACATTTTGTTGTGTCTGCACGTAATATTTCACATTTATTTTATGTCGGTACAGTGTACGGACCTAATGGGTTTCTTACCAATGGTTTTCTGGAAGCAGTTTAAACAATTATCTATTTCTTCTCATGTTGTGATGCATTTATTTCACAATTTTAGTGCACATTTTCTGGTTTGGTCTTTGTTTGCAAAACACATACAATCAAATGCGTAGAAGCTTTGAACTGAAGTATCCGTTTGTTAACAAAAGACGTTCGTTTGTCATCAGTTGATGAAGCCGTTGTTTTATGAACTAAAATGTGTATGTATGACTTACACATGACATGTAAGATATATACATTGCATGACTTACACATGACATGTAAGATGTATACATTGTATGACTTACACATGACACGTAAGATATATACATTGCATGAGTTACACATGACACATAAGATATATACATTGCATGACTTACACATGACACATAAGATATATACATTGCATGACTTACACATGACACATAAGATATATACATTGCATGAGTTACACATGACACGTAAGATATATACATTGCATGAGTTACACATGACACATAAGATATATACATTGCATGACTTACACATGACACATAAGATATATACATTGCATGAGTTACACATGACACATAAGATATATACATTGCATGAGTTACACATGACACATAAGATATATACATTGCATGAGTTACACATGACACATAAGATATATACATTGCATGACTTACACATGACACATAAGATATATACATTGCATGAGTTACACATGACACATAAGATATATACATTGCATGAGTTACACATGACACATAAGATATATACATTGCATGAGTTACACATGACACGTAAGATATATACATTGCATGAGTTACACATGACACGTAAGATATATACATTGCATGAGTTACACATGACACGTAAGATATATACATTGCATGACTTACACATGACACGTAAGATATATACATTGCATGAGTTACACATGACACATAAGATATATACATTGCATGAGTTACACATGACACATAAGATATATACATTGCATGAGTTACACATGACACGTAAGATATATACATTGCATGAGTTACACATGACACGTAAGATATATACATTGCATGACTTACACATGACACGTAAGATATATACATTGCATGACTTACACATGACACGTAAGATATATACATTGCATGACTTACACATGACACGTAAGATATATACATTGCATGAGTTACACATGACACGTAAGATATATACATTGCATGACTTACACATGACACGTAAGATGTATACATTGCATGACTTACACATGACACGTAAGATATATACATTGCATGACTTACACATGACACATAAGATGTATACATTGCATGACTTACACATGACACGTAAGATGTATACATTGCATGACTTACACATGACACGTAAGATCTGATGTAGACATTGTATATTCATCATCTATCAGTAGAGAGCTCCCTTAACATGATGTTTGGTTTGCTTGACAAGAATGTTTTTAGAATTAACAGCAAATTTAAGCATTGAGCAAAGTCTTCGCACATGCTCATTTTAATGAAACATTCTTATTGGTCGTCCTGGTTGTTCGAGTTTCATCAAATATATGACGACATTTCAAAGCTTCCATGCGTCTCATTGTAATGTGTCTAACAAGTCAGTAGAACTGGGAATCAAGGAATGACTCGAAATTCTCTTGTTGATAAAAACAAATAAAACTATCATGGTAAATTCAAGGGAATTAATTGATTTAAAGTCCATATTTTATTACTGTGGTTGAAGAAATTTACAAAAAAAGAAAGATAAACAGTATTCTATTTATAAATTTGTTGTATAATTTGATTATTTGTTGTATAATTTTTATTTTATTACAGCTGAGCAATTTCAGTTAGAAAATGGCTGCTTTAGAATTAATTGACCTTTAACATTTATAGGAGGACGCTCCAAAGATGAGCCTAGCTGCCAAGCTGCCCACATTCCCGGACAGTGAGCCTGACGATGACGGTAGGTCAGACTCGGTATCAGACCTGAGAGAGAGGGGTGTGGGGGACTGAGGGGGTGGGGGGAGGGAGGTACAGGGAGAGAGCACCCCTGTTTTGTGCCGTTTTGGGGACTGTAACCCCATTTTCTGTCAGAAATAGTTTTCCAGATTTAGACAATTGTCCATAATTATTTCATTAAATCTATTAATTATCCGTGTAAGTGAAATTCACTTAATATGTGATCATTGCCCATTATTAATTGAGAGTGCATGAAAATCTAAATGCAGCACCTGTATTGATCTGATATTAATTTTGTGTTCAGTACAAACCAAGCTTAGCGTTTCTCAGTACTTTCAGTACTTTGATTTGTTTATTATAAACAACAGACTTGGAGGAAGATGAGCAGGAGGATCAGAGAGTACCTCCTTCAAACATCCTAGGTCGACAGCAGCAGGGTTCTGTCAAATCTAACCAATCACATACCTCCATCGAGGACAACATTCCGTACGACAGTGGGGAGGAGGAGGATGAGGAGGAGAGGGAACCAGCAAAGAAACGAATGATATCAGTCAATAGGGTTTCGTTCCGAGACGAGTCAGAAATCCGGGAAATCGTAAGATATTCTACATCTACAGTCACAATCGTAACTACGTGTACTCATCTATTTCTGTAACCGCAAGTGAACCTCATATGTAAATCAATGTCATCAGAGTACTGTAGTAATCCGGGAAATCGTAAGATATTCGACATCTAAAGTAGTTTTCCATTAACTGTGGGAGATGTTACTTGTAAGATAAATTTTTATACTACTATAGACGTATTTGCTTTCATGGAGTTATAATTCCGCACATCATCAGTTTTGGTTTGGTCCGCAGGTACGAAATTCTGCTGAATTGCGTGCGGCTTATATTATATTAGTTTACATACTTTGAGTCTGCTGGTATGAAATTACGTGAATTTTATGTGACTGCGGACTTTGAAGAAATAAGTACAATGCGTAAGATAGTACATCTACAGTATTCTGATATCACTTTTCAGACTGACGACAATGACACAACAGACGTCGAGGAGAGTGAAGAATCGGGATCAGGTCCCAAGAGACCCAAACTGGACGACCAACCACAGGTAAGTCATCTATACAGACCCAAACATGGCAAAATTAAAAAAAAAAATGTTTGCTTTCCGTTACTCTCATTAAATCATGTAGTCTAGAATATACTCGTGTTGGGAGATACATGTATTTCGTAGAATATACTCGATGTATCTGGGGTTGCATGTGTTTTGAAGATTGCCTTCAAAAGAGGAAACATGGTTTAATTGATAGAAATCTACTGCGGGTTACGTGTCATTGTATTGAGGGATACATATCAAACAGTGATATCTGGTTTAATTGATAGAAATCTACTGCGGGGTGCGTGTCATTGTATCGAGGGATACATATTAAACGGTGATATGTGGTTTAATTGATAGAAATCTACTGCGGGGTATGTGTCATTGTATCGAGGGATACATATTAAACGGTGATATGTGGTTTAATTGATAGAAATCTACTGCGGGGTATGTGTCATTGTATTGAGGGATACATATTAAACGGTGATATGTGGTTTAATTGATAGAAATCTACTGCGGGGTATGTGTCATTGTATCGAGGGATACATATTAAACGGTGATATGTGGTTTAATTGATAGAAATCTACCGTGGGGTATGTGTCATTGTATTGAGGGATACATATTAAACGGTGATATGTGGTTTAATTGATAGAAATCTACTGCGGGGTACATGTCATTGTATCGAGGGATACATATTAAACGGTGATATGTGGTTTAATTGATAGAAATCTACTGCGGGGTACGTGTCATTGTATCGAGGGATACATATTAAACAGTGTTATGTGGTTTAATTGATAGAAATCTACCGCGGGTTACGTGCCGACTGGTGTGGCCAATTTATCACCGTCTTCCAGCATTGACAGAGAGAAGCAGAGAGGTAACAGTCTATAGTTATTAAGGCTAATTAACGGATTCAGAAGTTAATTACATTCTATGGTTAACTGTCAGAGTTAATTACGATCTATTTTAAACTGGCTGCAGTTATCTGATGTTCATTGCAATCTTTTTCAAACTGTAATGGAAATTATAAATATTTCAAGTTTCATTGATGTTTATTTGGAAATTATCTAAATTTTTTGAAACAGGCTTATATTAATTGTCAATTATCATATTCTGTTTGTTGAAAATAAAGTTTGATAATATTGATAAATAATTTTTGTAATACACAATTTCTGAGATGCACAACTTTTCCCTGATGGTTAATTAACTTAAAGTCTTTCATACGGTTAGATACAAAATATATTTTTTGATCACATGCAGTGAATACAAATGCTTAAATCGCTGTCTTCATGCATATTATGTAAAAGGTGATTACTGGTTGCTATGCAACCACCCAAAATTCAGGGAAATACAATTATGGCAAGGTTATGAATATTTGAAATTGAATTCTCTGGAACAAAAATTGAAATTCACCACTTTTCTTTGTTTAATGTATACCAGCGGCTGATGTAAACAAAATTTACTTACCAAATTTTTATTGTCATCTACATAACCAGTGTATAATATACGTGCATGTACACCATATACAAACCCAGGCATTCAATAGTTATAGGTTATAGACTTTGTATGGGAAAATATGACGACCGAGTTTTTTGGCGCGTAGACAGACCGAGGTTGCGAGGTCCGTCCGCGACAAAAAACGAGGTCGTCATATTTTCCCATACAAAGTCTATAACCTTTTTATTATATACTTTCAATTTCATTTAGAAACTAACAATAATTTATTTTTTACA
Source organism: Ostrea edulis (assembly GCF_947568905.1). NCBI lineage: Eukaryota > Metazoa > Mollusca > Bivalvia > Ostreida > Ostreidae > Ostrea > Ostrea edulis. The sequence goes on from NC_079170.1 coordinate 68,193,215, forward strand.
ATTTCTTTATTTGTTTAACTGAGTAAAAGATGAAAAACACGAAAAATTTGAAAATTAACGACGTAGTAATTTGTTTGTGTATTGATTGTGACGTAATGTTTGCGGGCCGGAATGTTTCCGGGCATATATCGTGTGATATATGCCCGCAAACTTTTAAAGAAAAAAGAAGAGATGAAATTGAAAGTATATAATAAAATACTGAATGTACCTCCATCACAGAAGAGCTGATATCTCTGAAATTGTATATTATCATATACAAAACTGATAATATAACTGGCATAATCTCTGTTTATCATGACAATATCTTGAATATTATAGATTATAAAAGTACTTTCAATATGATATAGAATTATTTTTATGCATACTAAAATGGCTTCCCAGCATGCATCTGGGTCATTGTACTAATGGAATGTTGTGCTAATGTTTTGAAGGCATCTTGAGCAAGCAAAGCGGTAAATAGTTTGATGTTTTAGTGAGGTGAACTAATGTGTCTGCTCTGTCAACCTCTAGAGAATGTTTTCCCTGCTTCAGTTCAGAGTCCTTAGAGATTTGAATATTGCCAAATTGAATGTTTTGTTCACAGCTTTAGATGAAAGCAATAGGTGTTTTATCTCAGTCATCTTGAATCAAAAATATGTAATTTAAAAAAATAATAATAAAAAATCGAACACTAATGGATAACTTAAATTTGTTTGTTTTCTTTGTAATTTGAGGTTTTTAAACAAAAGAATTTACAAACTAATTATATTCATACTGTTAGAAAAGTAAATCACATAAAATAGTAAGATATTACTGAACAACAATCGAGTTTCGATCATCGCCCATTTTTTATGTGTGTTTTTACTTTCTTACCTCCCCCCTTCTTTCCAGAATCTCTTTCTACCTTACTCCTTTGGGAGCCTCTCTTACCTTTTCCCCTCGGGGAGCCTGCTGTCTTACCATTGTCCCTCGGGAAGCCTCCTGTCTTACCATTGTCCCTCGGGGAGTCTCTCTTACCTTTTCCCCTCAGGGAGCCTCTCTTACCTTTCCCCTTGGGGAGCCTCGCTTACCTTTCCCCTCAGGGAGCCTCCCGGTTGAAATCTTATTGATGTTGTTTACCTTGCATGTCCACAGAGAAAGACAGTCAGGGAGAAGGTTGTATTCCTGATTCACATCTAGGCTTTGTCTTCTCTACACGTGTAGTGTTGTGTGCAGGTGTGGCTGTGAAAGTTTGTGTAAATGTGAACAAACAAAAAAAAGAATGCCTGGGCAGCTTTAACTTCTCTCAGCGATAGATATCAAAGAAATTGTAATGAGATTTGAATTGAGTTGAAGCTATGCTCATTGTTTTAATGAATGAGATTACATGTATATTGATGAAAATAAAATTTTATGAGATGAAATTCAAGGACAAGATAGAGATCTCAAACTCTCACAGCCACATGATTTGCTTTCACCACCCTTTCCCCTCAGTAACACATTTTATCTCTTACTGTTGGTCAACAAGTAACTTAAGTATTGTAATATCTGCTTCATGTAGCTGTAGAGTCTGAATAGATTAGCATTTTCTTCATGTAGCTGTACAGTCTGAATAGATTAGGATTTTTGTTTAGAGTTATTCATTGTTTAAATCTAGATAATCTGCATAGTCTTTTTCTTTTCTTCCTAATCTTCTTATTTCAGGGGATTTTACTCAAATATGTAAATTCATATTTACCTCAAATTGTAAAGTTAAAAAATAAGTTTGGAAAGGAGATTGAAATAGAATAGACGTTTACCTTTTAGTGGTGCATATTGTAGATTTCATTAAAAAATCCATGCTCACCTTTCATTTGTGTGTTTTACACTGAATTTTGTGAAAAATAAGATTTATATTGTCTCCAAAGTAATGATTTACAGTCACCTTAGCTTACTTTCTCACTATTAAAGTTGTTTTTTTTTAATAACAAATGCATTCCATTCATTTAACTTTGAAAGTTTTTGAATTTGTAAATGATTGAACAAATCTTTAATTTCTATATGTAAAGAACCAGTACATATGTAATTCTGTAAATTTAAAACTGTATGTAAATTTTTTGTTTTTAAATTTCCGCAGCATACTTTCAAATTGTCAAATAAAGAAAAAAATTCTCATAGCTAATTATAGAAACATTAAAAAACCCAGAAAGTATACCTAAATCTAGATGTCTTACTACGATTTCCGAGGTTTATATGTTTCCGATATTTTCTAGCCTTTCTTGCTGATCTTGGGATAGACGATGAATGTGACAGCGGCCCAGAAATCTCAGATGTTTCAGACCCGCCTCTCCCTGCCACTCAACCACCAAAAATCACCGGCCCAGATAACGAGGAAAGCGAGTGGGATTCCACCCAGGTCACCATCACCCCCAGACCGGGGATACTAAAAAACTGGGCACAGGTCAGTTATATCACCCCCAGACCGGGGATACTCAAAAACTGGACACAGGTCAGTTATATCACCCTCAGACCGGGGATACTCAAAAACTGGACACAGGTCAGTTATATCACCCCCAGACTGGGGATACTCAAAAACTGGACACAGGTAAGTTATATCACCACCAGACCGGGGATACTCAAAAACTGGACACAGGTCAGTTATATCACCCCTGGGCCGGGGATACTCAAAAACTGGACACAGGTCAGTTATATCACCCCTGGGCCGGGGATACTCAAAAACTGGACATACACTTGTAGGTCAGAGTTTTATGGAGAGGACCTCTAAGATTTTCTGTGTCTGTTTCATGGAATTGTGTATGTTTATTCTGGTACAGTTGTCATGGAGACAGTTTGTTGATCCCGGTCCAAGAAATGATGACTGTGGATTTATCGGGTCACACTGCTCTAAATTTATTTTTGGGATTTCAAGTAACAGGCCTATTTTAGATTAATTTTATTTTTGTGCATTAAATATTTGAATTAAACTTATGTTGTTGCTGAAAAATATGATGTTATTAAATCTTTTTAAGGATAGGGGAGAGTGTTGATATTTCGGACGGGTGTGATATTTCGGACAGTCAAGAAAACAGCATTATATCTTATTGCGTTACAATAGTTATTTGTTCTAAATTTAAACTGATTTCCGAACTTGATATATTTACAAATTGGAATACACCTAATACTATGCGCATGTGTTACCCAGCTCTGATTGGTTGATTGAAATACATGACCTTCACCTGCTTTGCAGTTCAAGACCCTGGCATCCATTTTGTTTGATTGGTAAAATCAAGTCCTGTTGAGACCAAGTTTTCTGGCAAAAGTTACCGATATAATTAAGTATGGTTCCACGTAAAAATCAGGCAAAATCGCATTTTCGTGATAAGTCCATGTAGAAAGAAAGTATGGCAGTTTTATGGATCATTTTTATTGAAAATGGATGTGTTCTATTTTTAGTAACACAGCACTGTGAAGGTGCATCGACATACAAAAAAAAAAATAATATCACCGAATGAGTTCCTATAAAGAATGTTACAATATACATAAGTATCGACTCAATGCCCGGCGGTCGACTTATCACCCTCTGCCTGATTTTTACGTGGAACCATACTTAAAGAATTATAAACAAAATAAAAAATACTACCAAAAATGAAAAAATCATCTAATGTGCAAAAACGAAAGCATAAAATGCCATTGAACCACGAAATAAACGGCAACAACCAAATTTCCTAACTGTCCAAAGTTATAACACCATGTGTCCGAAATAACAACACCACCGTCCAAAGTTACAACCTTCTCTCTAAATGTGTTAAAGTGTTGATATGTGGCATACATGGCAGGAAAAAATCCGAAGAAACCCGGGAGCACAATTTAGAATGTTCGTTGAATCAACCGATATACAGTATGCCTAGGTTCAGTGTTAGATGATGAGCATATCCGAAATACATCATATACTGTCCGAAATATCAACACTCTCCCCTAATTATTTTTGCAAATTTATGTCTTCACTGATTCTGTCGTCCATAATGATTTAACCCAACAAAACAAAGTGTTATGTAGTGTTACTTATGGATTCCTAGACAATAAGGAATGAAATTCTTCTTGAATTACAGGCAAGTCAAGAGGAGGTGGAAAAGAACGCTAAGAAGACTATCACACCCAGATCTGATGTAAGTCAATACATAGAAATATTGTGTGAAACTCTCCATATAGTCAATACGTAGAAATATTGTGCGAAACTCTCCATATAGTCAATACATAGAAATATTGTATGAAACTCTCCATATAGTCAATACATAGAAATATTGTGTGAAACTCTCCATATAGTCAATACATAGAAATATTGTGTGAAACTCTCCATATAGTCAATACATAGAAATAATGTATGACACTCACCATATAGTCAATACATAAAAATATTGTGTGAAACTCTCCATATAGTCAATACATAGAAATATTGTGTGAAACTCTCCATATAGTCAATACATAGAAATAATATATGACACTCACCATATAGTCAATACATAAAAATATTGTGTGAAATTCTCCATATAGTCAATACATAGAAATATTGTGTAAAACTCCCCATATAGTCAATACATAGAAATATTGTGTGAAACTCTCCATATAGTCAATACATAGAAATAATGTATGACACTCACCATATAGTCAATACATAAAAATATTGTGTGAAACTCTCCATATAGTCAATACATAGAAATATTGTGTAAAACTCTCCATATAGTCAATACATAGAAATATAGTGTGAAACTCTCCATATAGTCAATACATAGAAATAATGTATGACACTCACCATATAGTCAATACATAAAAATATTGTGTGAAACTCTCCATTTAGTCAATACATAGAAATATTGTTTGACACTCACCATACAGTCAATGCATAGAAATATTGTATGAAACTCTCCGTATAGTCAATACATACAAATATTGTGTGAAACTCACCCAGATCTGATGTAAGTCAATACATAGAAACATTGTGTGAAACTCTCCATATAGTCAATACATAAAAATATTGTGTGAAACTCTCCATATAGTCAATACATAGAAATAATGTATGACACTCACCATATAGTCAATACATAAAAATATTGTGTGAAACTCTCCATATAGTCAATACATAGAAATATTGTGTAAAACTCTCCATATAGTCAATACATAGAAATATAGTGTGAAACTCTCCATATAGTCAATACATAGAAATAATGTATGACACTCACCATATAGTCAATACATAAAAATATTGTGTGAAACTCTCCATTTAGTCAATACATAGAAATATTGTGTGAAACTCTCCATATAGTCAATACATAGAAATATTGTGTGAAACTCTCCATATAGTCAGTACATAGAAATATTGTATGAAACTCTCCATATAGTCAATACATAGAAATATTGTGTGAAACTCTCCATATAGTCAATACATAAAAATATTGTGTGAAACTCTCCATATAGTCAATACATAGAAATATTGTGTGAAACTCTCCATATAGTCAGTACATAGAAATATTGTTAGAAACTCACCCAGATGTGATGGAAATCAATAAATATATATTATTACTACAGTAACTTGATCCAAAGAGTTGGATCACGCCGAGTTGACAGGCGTGGATCATCAGATCACACGAGACGCTTTGTATCTCGTGTGATCTGATGAACCACGCCTGCCGCGTCTCGTGTGATCTGATGATCCGCTCTGTCAACTCAACGTGATCTGACTCTTTGGATCAAGTTACTAAGTGGCCCTGTATTTGATATCGAGCATCTGTTTCATATCAGGTCACTAAGTGGCCCAGTATTTAATATCGGGCATCTTTTTTGTATCATGTCACTAAGTGGCCCTGTATTTAATATCGGGCATCTTTTTTGTATCATGTCACTAAGTGGCCCAGTATTTGATATTGGGCATCTGTTTCATATCTGGTCACTAAGTGGCCCTGCATGTATTTGATATTGGGCATTTGTTTCGTATCATGTCACTAAGTGGCCCTGTATTTGATATTGGGCATCTGTTTCACATCAGATCACTAAGTGGCCCTGTATTTGATATTGGGCATCTGTTTCATATCGGATCACTAAATGGCCCTGTATTTGATATCGGGCATCAGTTTCAATTGCAAAATGTCTTAAACTTTTCCCTGCAATCCCTATTTCAAAGAATTTTATTTGTTGTTCCTGTTTATTTCAGGGGTCGGAGTGGGACAGTGATCTGGAAGCTGATTTGGATCCGGACCGAGTGAGTAGTGGGATACTTATAGTATATATATGACAACAGGCCCCCCCCCCCCCGGCGTGTGTAGATCCAGACCAAGCTTTTTTTACATTAACCAAATTAAATGACACACACACACCCAGTGTAGATCTGGACCTGATGATTGTGGGATATTTACAGTCACTTTCATACATTAACCAAATTAATTGAAACAACCCCCCCCCCCCCCCCCCCCCCCCGCCGCCGCCGCCATGGTGGCCAAGAGGTTAGAGCGTTCGCCCCGCATGCGAAAGGCCCGGGGTTCGAATTCCGGCCGCGACACACCTAAGTCGTTAAAACAGGTAGTGACAGTTCCATCGCGAAACGCTCGGGATCTGGTGTGAATGTCACGGGTCCTCGGAGATGACCTTAAAAACGGATGACCCGTGTCACAGTAGATGTGGCACGCTAACTAAAGAACCCTCACTGCTCAATGGCCATAAGTGCCGAGCATAGGCCTAAATTTGAAGCCCTTCACCGGTCTTGGTAATTGGTAACGTCTCCATATGAGTGAAAAATTCTCGAGTGAGACGTTAATCAAGATACCCCCCCCCCCCCCCCCCCCCCCCCCCCCCCGTACCGTGTATATAGTGGGGGATTTATAGTCTGACTCGCTTTTATACATTAATCAAATTAAATCCCCGCCCTTCTCAGTGTAGATCTGGACCATGCGAGTATAGTGGGATGTTTCCAATTTTATAAGATTGTTTATAATAACCTAATCACATTAAATAATTACCTTTGTTTTCTCCTCCCCCTCCTGATGTGTTTAGGATGGACAAATTAAACATAGTATAAAAAAGATACGAGTTTCACAGAATATTAGATTATACTTATACATAATTCAGCTCTATAGGCATGTAATAAAATTTTATGAAATTCACCAGAATTTTAAATTTACTAAAAGTTGTCCTTATGGCATGCAATAGAAAGTTTAACAAAATTTTATAGAACATCAGATTTAACTAATTGTAGTTCTAAAGGCATGTAATGAAAACTTTAACAGAATTTTCTAGAACATTAGATTTTACTAACGCATTGTAGTTCTAAACTAAAAGGCATGCAATGAAAAATTTAATGGCATTTTCTAGAACATTTGATGTATTGTTCTAAATGCAATGTGGTAGGAAGTTTTGGATATTTGTTACATGTGCTAAATGTGTCAGTGTTTTGTTTTGTTACATAAATGTTTTACATCGTTCACGGTTGACTGGGAATTCATGGCTGACTTGGAATTCACAGGACATTGGCGTGGATAATCGTGTGAAAGCAAGGTACGAGGTGACCCATTTCTCGGACAATGACGATGGTCTGTCCGACTCAGAGGAAAGCGAGGTCGTGCCGAAACCGAAGCGAATGGAAATTCACGGGGACGGTAGTCTGAAGGAAGTGAAGAGGGACGGAAGTCTGCGGGGGATCGGGGACTCTCCCATAGCACTGGATTACACCCCTAGTGACGATTTTGAAATGAACGTGTCCCCTCTGGAGCCTTTCCAGGAAGAAACGAACAATGATGTGATGAATTTCACCATCGAGGACGAGTCGCCCCGGGTAGATGTCATGGACCCAGAGGAGATTCCTGTCCAAATCGAGACAGAGGAAATTCCTGTCCAAATTGAGACAGAGGAAATTCCAGTTCAAATCGAGACAGGGGAAATTCCTGTCCAAATCGAAGAAGTTCCAAACCAGAGGGAACCATCGGGTCCTGATAAGGATGAGGAAGTGAGCGATGACCCAGAAACTGACCTTGAGGTTGCCCAGGTGTTGGGTTCAAGGTCGGTGGATAAAGACAAGGCAACGATGAAACTCCAGCCCCAGGACTCGCCGCAGCAAGTGGCTTCTGACGAAGAGGTTGAGAATTTTAACTTGGTCGTGTTGAAGCACATATCTGCACAAAGACAGGTCTTGATCACTTTATTTCTGTGTGATTTGGTAACACCTATATACAGTGTTTTCTGTTCATGACACTTTTGAGACACATTTATTCACGTCTGCAGTGATAAGTTTGACTATAATCTTGTGTGGTGGACCGTAGTGTGGTTTGTTAGTTTGGTGTGGTGTAATGTGGTGTGGTCTATTAATATAGAATGGTTGCTGTGGTGTACTGATCTTAGAAAATTGTTTTTCTCACCATGATTGTGTTGTGTTTGAAAATGTGTTTTGTTTTTTAATTCCATATATAAAATAGAAATACAGTAATGCATTGTCTGTACGGTAATTTTAGCAATTTGATATATCTGGAAGTTTTTCTAGAGATGAAAATTTTAAATATCAAAAGGCATTTTATTTTTAGTGGATTTTCATCCAACATAATGATGATTGATGTGGAGAGGAATTTTGGCAAATTTCCTTCACCCATCAGAAACTACAGAAATATAGGGTTATTTTGGTGCGCATGAAATTTTTCCTATTTGCCAATGGTAAAAGTGCCCAAATTTTGTTTTATTTACGTAATACACTTGTTTAATACACCAAAAATAAAGCGTTAAGATTTCAGACTACAATTTTGAGAAAAATTCGCTATATATTTCCAGTGCCAAAATTACCCAATATATGGTATTTCAATTGCACCAAATGCATCCATTTTCCCCCAATGAACATTATCATAATAACAAAAGAATGTACAGCTGTATAGTAAGCATTGTTGCTTTAATAGTTTTGCATTTTCTTTGTGTTTTGAAATCTTAAAGATGTATTACAGAAATGCTCTTATTTTTGTTTTATGTAACAAAGCTTTTTCTTCAGTGAATATAAATGAAATGTATACTTCAATTGGCTAATTGTTTAATTTGGTTTATTTATAGACAACTAGCCACTGGGATTCTACAGAGGATGGGGTGACCCCAAGAGTCCAAAATATGACCTACTTTACTGAGCAGGTGTGTAATGTGTTATATTTTGAAGTCATTGAGGTTTTCATCATATTCATTTTCAATAGTATGATTAAAATGTGCTAAAAATTTGATCAGAAATCCAAGCAAGAAGAGATGAAAGTCATGGAAGACGTGGAGGATGACATAAATGATGATCAACTTCCTGTGCAGACAGATATCCAGAAGATGGAGCCACCTATCCCCACTGTAGAGGAAAAGGAAGTGAAGCCAGTCCTGGGTAATCAAGCTTCTAGTGCCCCACAGAGACAGGAAAAACCAACAGCAGAAGAGGAAGATGAAGATTCAGAATGGGACTCAGAGGTATGTGTAGGAACTGTGAGTAACAGTGTTCTCTGTAATGAGCTAGTAGAAACTGTGGGTAACAGTGTTCTCTGTATGTGTAGGAACTGTGGGTATCTGTGTTCTCTGTATGTGTAGGAACTGTGGGTAACAGTGTTCTCTGTATGTGTAGGAACTGTGGGTAACTGTGTTCTCTGTATGTGTAGGAACTGTGGGTATCTGTGTTCTCTGTAATGAGCGTGTAGGAACTGTGGGTAACAGTATTCTCTGTCTGTCTAGGAACTGTGTGTATCTGTGTTCTCTGTATGCAGAGGAACTGTGGGTAACAGTGTTCTCTGTATGTGTAGGAACTGTGGGTATCTATGTTCTCTGTATGTCTAGGAACTGTGGGTAACAGTGTTCTCTGTATGTGTAGGACTTGTGAGTATCCTTGTTCTCTGTAATGTATGCGTAGGAACTGTTGGTAATAGTGTTCTCTGTATGTGTAGGAACTGTGGGTATCCATGTTCTCTGTATGTATAGGAACTGTGGGTAACAGTGTCCTCTGTATGTATTGGAACTGTATGGAGCGCCAAATTAACATAAACTCAAATAATTGAAGATATCTTCAATTATTTGAAGATATCATCAATTCATTTGATGCGCGCAACAATTTAATTAAAGATCTCTTCAAATAATTAATGATATCTTCAATTCTGAATTATTGCGCGCATTAAATGAATTGATGATAGCATTAATTCTTCTGCTGAATTGATGCGCGCTTTAATTGAATTAATGATCTTTTCAAATGAATTAATGATATCAACAATTGAATTGATGCGCGCTACAATTCAATTGAAGAGAGCAATAATTGATATAATGCGCACATTAAATCAAATGATGAGAGCAATGATTGAATTGATGCGCGCATTAATTCATTTGATGAGAGCAATAATGGATTTAATGCGCGCATTAATTCAATTATTGCTCTCTTCAATTGAATTAATGATATCTTTAATTCATTTGAAGAGAGCAATAATTCTTTTAGAGAGAGCAACTAAATAATTAAAGATATCTTCAATTCAACATATTCACAATTGAATTAATGATATCTTTAATTGAATTGTTGCTCTCTTTAAAAGAATTGATGCGCGCATTAATTCCTTATACAAAAGCATTGTAAATAATTAAAGATATCTTCAATTGAATTAAAGAGATCATCAAATTATTTATACCGAGCTCTACATGTAAATCAATTATTGCGAGCAATATTTCTACGAAATTAATGCTCTCATCAATTGAATTGAAGAGAGCAATAATTGAATTAATGCACGCATCAAATCTATTATTGCTCTCATTAATTCAATTGATGCTCTCATCAATTGAATTGAAGAGAGCAATAATTGAATTAATGCGCGCATTAAATCAATTATTGCTCTCATTAATTCAATTGATGCGCGCATTAATTCAATTGATGAGAGCAATAGTTGAATTGAAGCGCGCATTAATTCATTTGATGAGAGCAATAATTGATTTAATGCGCGCATTAATTCAATTAAAGAGAGCAATAAATGAATTGATGATATCTTCAAATAATTGAAGATATCTTTAATTATTTGAGTTTATGTTAATTTGGCGCTCCATAGAACTGTGGGTATCCTTGTTCTATCTGTGTTCTCTGTATGTGTAGGAACTGTGGGTAACAGTGTTCTCTGTATGTGTAGGAACTGTGGGTAACAGTGTTCTCTGTATGTGTAGGAACTGTGGGTATCCGTGTTCTCTATATGTGTAGAAACTGTGGGTAACCGTGTTCTTCGATTAATCGGTATATATCAGACTTTACTGATTAGCAAATATTGAATTTTGCATTCATGAAAATTTGTTAAAGCTTGTCAAAATTTTCTGGGACTCAAATCGTGAGTCTTTCTTTCCATTTCTCGAAATAGAATTAAGTTGAAACTTGGACTTTAAAAGTCAGTAAATTTTCATAAATCCAAAAGTCAGAATATGCTAATCAGTAAAGTCTAAGATTTTACTCAAACCCTGCACAAATAAAAGAAAACTCAAACTCAAGTTAACTTTGAGATTTTTTTGAGAAATCCAAGCCAAAACTCTTCTTGACAAGATCCTACCAAGAACTCTAGGATATAGAGAGAACTTAGTAGTGGCATTGATAAAGATGTGTCAATTTCTGTAATGAAGACACAGTTACGTACTTTATTGTTAGGGAAGGATGTATTTGTGATTTCATTTATTGAAACTAACATAGAGGTTTAACAATTTTATTTTTGTTTGGATTGACGATTGTTTTTTTGTTTTGGATTGACAATTTCATTTTTTGAAAATCCTCTTCTCTGTCTGACTGTATATATGTAGCTACCGATTCTAATTGTTATCGAAGCTTATGAAGTATATTAGAAGTATACAAGATGCTTCATGTCCAGTCGTGGAGTAAATTCACGATTGAACTTCATTGGTCAAGGTCATCCATACTGCACTAGGCCTTGGTTACGTTTCTTGGTTATGTTTCTTTGTCACATTTCTTAGTTACATTTCTTGATTATGTTTGTGGTCATTTCATGTCCCACAAACACGTTATACAGATCAGCGGTGATGATATGATGCCCTCAGAATCAGCCCCTCCTGTCTATGGTGTACCTCCACCACCACAAACCATGGAGAGTTCCCAAAGGGGAGACCACTCTGTGTCTGAAGAAATAGAGGAGGAGTCTGTCAGCGAATGGGAGATTGAAAGACAGCAGGAAAAGGTATGCTCTTCCTAACTACAAAGCTATCAGCAGCATTTGGATAAGAAATGCACTGCAATTTAAAGATATTCATTTTGCTGCATATTTTGCAATCTTTCATCTCAGAAGCTGAAAGCTGAGCAGGAGAAATTTAAGCAACAGAATTCAGAGGAGGAAGATCAGAAAAAGAGATGGGAGGAAGAACAGCGACAAACCATGGAGGAGGAACACAGGTTAGAGGAAATCCAAAGAGAGGCCGAGTTGGCACGACAGGAGATGTGGGAGGAGGAGGAGAGGCAAAGTCAAGAGAGGCTGAGGAGAGAGGCTGAGGATGAACAGATGGTAGGGGCATTATTAATGTGGATATGAGCTATAACTCTACTGGTAGTTTATATACAACAGGTCCCGTGGGGGATCAGGGTTAGAATAGGTCCTCAGTACCCCTAGCTTGTCGTAAGAGGCGACTAAATGGGGCGGTCCTTCGGATGAGACCGCAAAAACCGAGGTCCCGTGTCACAGCAGGTGTGGCACGATAAAGATCCCTTCCATGCTCAATGGTCATAAGTGCCGAGCATAGGCCTAAATTTTACAGCCCTTCACCGGTAATGGTGACGTCTCCATATGAATGAAATATTCTCAAGAGGGACGTTAAACAATATTTAATCAATCAATCAAACAATCAATCAATCTTATATACAACAGCAGTCCATTTGCTCTTGTCTTTTTGTTGTTGTTGTTTTTCTTCTTCAGAACTTCATACGAAAACAAAACCTGGCAAAGTAACAGGAATTTCCATCAATAAATACCTGTAGGGATGTATGCATTTAATTCTATTGCAGAGAGAGAGGGACTTGGAGATGGAATTTGGTATTCAGGAAGGTGACATAATGGAGGAACAGCCCCTGTCCCCTAAATCTCTGTCCTCCCTGGACTCCTCATCAGGGTCTCAGAAGAGGGTAAGGATCGTAATTATCTCCCTTACAATCCACGTTTTATGATCCAACAAGCAACCAATGACCTGCTTTGCTAGTTCAAAATATTCTCCTGCTCAATCATTTGAGAATTTTGCGACGTCTGTTGTCATAGAGTCAAATCAAACCACAGATTGTATCTAGAGAGGAATGTGAACCGTATATACCCACGTATAAGTTGGCTAGTTTACCGTATATACCCACGTATAAGTCGGCTAGTTTACCGTATATACCCACGTATAAGTCTGCTAGTTTACCGTATATACCCACGTATAAGTCGGCTAGTTTACCGTATATACCCACGTATAAGTCGGCTAGTTTACCGTATATACCCACGTATAATTCGACTAATTTACCTACCGTATATACCCACATATAACTGAGCTAGTTTACCGTGTATACCCACATATAACTCGGCTAGTTTACCGTATATACCCACATATAACTTGGCTATTTTACGTACCGTATATACCCACGTATAAGTCGACTAGTTTACCTACCGTATATACCCACGTATAACTCTACTAGTTTACCATATATACCCACGTTTAAGTCGGCTTGCATATTAAGTTAATAATTCTTTCTGAAGAAATTTTTAAGAATCTAACATTAGCCTACAGTGGAGCCTCGTTAATCCGGACACTTTGGTTCCCAGCAAAATCGTCCGGATAAATGAAGCGTCCGGATAATTGAATCGCATATTTTCTAGCTTTGCATAAGTAGCCAATATGTGCCTACTTTATTGATGCATAGTGAATTAAACACATTCTATCATTGGATTTAACCATTTGCATTAGTAAATAAATTATGATGATGTTAACATTTACATGTATTTCAAAGCACTAAAATTTAATGTACGTGTTCAGTGTATTTGCCTGTGCTCACATTGTACATACATATGATCCTTACAAATAAATATACAAAACTGTGTACTGTATGCGCTAAAACAAATAATGAAGCACTTTATGTAACTACAAGTAATTAAATCATTAGTAACTAACATAATCATTTACACTTCAAACATTTCATCACACTTTTACTTCTTAAAGAGGCCGGTAATTTCCATCTGTCACGATTCACGGGTTCGGCGGTCTGTTAAAACAATCTTCATCGTCCAAAGTTGATATAAGAATTTCGTGATTATCATGTCAGTTGACAACATTCTTTAACCAAAATTCAATCTGCCAGAGTTTATATTTCTTATTTTATAATTATCCAAGACAATATCAGGAGAACAAAATCATTTAAGCTCGTAATATCAAGACCTACTACTGTAACTGCTTTGATCTAGTCACGCGCACCTATTATTTTCATGATGCGATAATAACGGAACAAAACTCGGGTGAAACTAACATTACAGGTACATACAGAATTTAATTGTCATTTTCCTTAAAATGGTAATTTTCTCACTTCTACGCAGAGTTAAAAAATTCGAAAGCAATAAAGCTCTACAACATCGTAACAAGAATCAATTGTACACAGGTACATTCTACATGCGTGACATTCTAAACGTTAAAAACTTATACTATATATACATGTGCATGAACATACATGTATATTTCACGCCAATCAACAGTATAAAATCCAGAATCTAAAAGTATAATCTACACTCTTTAGATTTGAATAAGCCGATATCAATTTACGAATCAGTACAACTGATACGTGTAGCAGTTAAAAAATTATCATTACGGCATGATGTTTAATTTATTAATACTATTTTATTGATCAAGACTATAAAATAATATGCTGCAGATATCCAAATTATTTACAAAATTCAACACTACACGCAATAAAGATCCTATGTGCAAAAATTGGCAATACAATGTCTCGATCGTCACCTGCTATCTAACAGACTTATCATCACACACCACCGAATTGGAGGGAGGTGTTGACAGGTTACAGGTAATCGCTTCAATTAGACAGTTTGGCTTGTTTTCTTTTAATTTACACCTTGCTAAAATTGTCCGACACAGACCTTCCCTAACAAAATTACTGTCCGGATTAACGGTACAATTTTCAATGCATTATAACGTTTTGTAGTAAAAAGTGACCGTCCGAATCCGGAACGCGAATTTCCGGATTAATGATGCTAAATAATGTATAAAAATTCCGTTCCCTAGAAAAATCGTCCGGAAGGTAAAGCGTCCGGATTAATGGCGTCCGGATTACCGAGGCTCCTCTGTACTTATAAGTCGGTCTGATTATTTTTTATCAGATTGTCCGTCAACTTAATGCCTATTTTCTAACAAGAGTTGTGTTTCTTTGTTGTATATATTTTCCGAACATTGATCTCGATCTTTATTAAAGATAACCTCATGTTAAATACACTGAATAAGTAAGAAAATAGTTTCTTAAAGGTTATATGTATTTCCAGTTTTCGTCTTTTCGGCATGTTGATAAGAATCATAATTTCACCACACAGAACCTGGATATTTAAAAGAAAAATTTAACTATGAGTTGCTCAAGCAAATCCAGCGAAGTGACGCACTCCTATTGGAACAATTGTTAGAGCGATGGTACACTCCTTGAGACAAATCTGTTTTCCGACAGTTTCCAACTGTGACTTTGACCTTGGAATTTGACCTACTTTTTTTTTAAACCAACTCTATTGAATATCTCGTGAACTATTTAAGGTAGGGTTTTCATATTTGTATATAGATTTTTTTATGGCAAGACCTTTGATTTGATACCATGCTGTTTGACCTTGTGACCGTGACTTTGGAGTTTGATCTGCTTTAAGGAAACCTAGTCTATTCATTATCTCATAAGTTAGAGTTTTCATATTTTGTACATAGATATTTTATGGCCAGACCTTTCATTTATTTCAACAATCATTCTCATTGATTTGTTTCTGATTTAATCAACATTAAAGCTTTAAAATACGATCAAGTGTCGCAAGTTGTGTGACAAGAAAACAGTTCTGGCAGTTTCTGTGCTGTATGCAGATGCATGTTTAAGTCAGACATAGACTTCGGAGTCAAAATCTTGTTCTGAAAACACTGACTTATGTGTGAGTATATACGGTATTCATTTTAAACAAGCAAAGCACTTACTGTTAAATAAATTTTCAATAAGTTGTTACCGATTTCTTTAGAATGGTGTCGGTTGTTACTTGTCACATTTATCTGTCAAACAGAGAGAGATGAAAAAAGCCAACTTTCTTCTTGTGGAAGATTTTATGAAATCGGAGGTATGATTTCAACAGCCATATCTTCACTTTTCTTTGTTCCATATAACCAGTTTGTAGTCAGTATTATCTGGAGGTAGAGCTGTAGAGGATTTAAAGTAGTCTCCTGAATTAGACTTATATGTCTGCTCCTAATCCTATACCCGATGTAATTAGTAGTGTATCATCTAGCGTATCCTATATATAATTACATGAATATATATTATTATTATTACATGTACATATCCGATGTATATCATTATATTGAAATATATTGCATGAATATTCATAACAAGACCCTGTGATTATCTGAATATTTATAAGAAGTCTCTGTGATTATCTGAATATTTATAGGAAGGCTCTGTGATTATCTGAATATTCATAAAAAGGCCCTGTGATTAGTGATTGATGGAAGCACCCCTGGGAAGCAAGCTAAAGCATTTTGAATGAAAAAAAAAACCAACACATAAAATCCACTTCATGCAGGCTCGTAAATGATAGTGACTGTAACCTGAGACTAGTAGTACATGATAGTGACTGTAACCTGAGACTATAGCTAGTACATGATACTGTAACCTGAGACTATAGCTAGTACATGATAGTGACTGTAACCTGAGACTAGTAGTACATGATAGTGACTGTAACCTGAGACTATAGCTAGTACATGATACTGTAACCTGAGACTAGTAGTACATGATAGTGACTGTAACCTGAGACTAGTAGTACATGATAGTGACTGTAACCTGAGACTAGTAGTACATGATAGTGACTGTAACCTGAGACTAGTAGTACATGATAGTGACTGTAACCTGAGACTAGTAGTACATGATAGTGACTGTAACCTGAGACTATAGCTAGTACATGATAGTGACTGTAACCTGAGACTATAGCTAGTACATGATAGTGACTGTAACCTGAGACTATAGCTAGTACATGATAGTGACTGTAACCTGAGACTAATAGTACATGATAGTGACTGTAACCTGAGACTAGTAGTACATGATAGTGACTGTAACCTGAGACTATAGCTAGTACATGATAGTGACTGTAACCTGAGACTAGTAGTACATGATAGTGACTGTAACCTGAGACTATAGCTAGTACATGATAGTGACTGTAACCTGAGACTATAGCTAGTACATGATAGTGACTGTAACCTGAGACTAGCTAGTACATGATAGTGACTGTAACCTGAGACTATAGCTAGTACATGATAGTGACTGTAACCTGAGACTATAGCTAGTACATGATAGTGACTGTAACCTGAGACTATAGCTAGTACATGATAGTGACTGTAACCTGAGACTAGTAGTACATGATAGTGACTGTAACCTGAGACTATAGCTAGTACATGATAGTGACTGTAACCTGAGACTATAGCTAGTACATGATAGTGACTGTAACCTGAGACTAGTAGTACATGATAGTGACTGTAACCTGAGACTATAGCTAGTACATGATAGTGACTGTAACCTGAGACTATAGCTAGTACATGATAGTGACTGTAACCTGAGACTAGTAGTACATGATAGTGACTGTAACCTGAGACTAGTAGTACATGATAGTGACTGTAACCTGAGACTATAGCTAGTACATGATAGTGACTGTAACCTGAGACTATAGCTAGTAGATGATAGTGACTGTAACCTGAGACTATAGCTAGTACATGATAGTGACTGTAACCTGAGACTAATAGTACATGATAGTGACTGTAACCTGAGACTATAGCTAGTACATGATAGTGACTGTAACCTGAGACTAGCTAGTACATGATAGTGACTGTAACCTGAGACTATAGCTAGTACATGATAGTGACTGTAACCTGAGACTATAGCTAGTACATGATAGTGACTGTAACCTGAGACTATAGCTAGTACATGATAGTGACTGTAACCTGAGACTATAGCTAGTACATGATAGTGACTGTAACCTGAGACTAGTAGTACATGATAGTGACTGTAACCTGAGACTAGTAGTACATGATAGTGACTGTAACCTGAGACTATAGCTAGTACATGATAGTGACTGTAACCTGAGACTATAGCTAGTAGATGATAGTGACTGTAACCTGAGACTATAGCTAGTACATGATAGTGACTGTAACCTGAGACTAGTAGTACATGATAGTGACTGTAACCTGAGACTAGTAGTACATGATAGTGACTGTAACCTGAGACTATAGCTAGTACATGATAGTGACTGTAACCTGAGACTAGTAGTACATGATAGTGACTGTAACCTGAGACTAGCTAGTACATGTATTTGAGATTGTTCTTGTTTACTCCTCTCTAAGAACTTTTTATTTCAAAATTGGAAACCTATAGATACTGTTTTATCACTGAGCCTTCTATTGATGACATTTATATGACTTGTAACTTTGATTGTAAGTTTATAAGGCACTCTCTCGGTATATTATAATGGTAAAGGTGAATTTGTAACACATATTGAAGACAATGGTCCCGTTTTGTATATATAAATCCTTTATTTTCACATCCTTGCTTATATATATATAACCTTCAAAAGGAATGTGAACTGGGAAAGTGATGCATGGTGAAAAGTGATGCATCTTTTTATTGTGTGATGGCGTTATTCTTAGATTGATGACAATATATTAAGTACTGAAGTGTTTTCGAAAATTTGTTGGGGGTGGGGTGGGGGGGGGGGGGGATTGTTCGTCCATTTCTCTTTCCACCTCTGAAATTGAAAATCAAAGCACAATTTGGTCTTTCTGTCTGTGTCTGTGTGTCTGTCTTTAACCTTTAACCTTGAATGGGACATAACTAATTTATGCTAGGTACATGTATATTATATTCAGTCCATTGAAAGATCAAGGTCAGAAAGTGTTTGGTCAAGGTCGTATGTCAAAATCAAACTTTCTACAATTGTACCTGCATGAATTGTAACATCAGGCTGGCTGGTAATTATTAATATCACATTTTTATTTTGAGCTTAGATTGTGCATTACTCACTATATAACTCTTACATGAGTGTCATTTTTTCCATAGAATCAGCTGGTCTAAAGACCATAAATTGAGAATAGAATTTCAATCCAACTACTGTATAGTGGGTTTATTGCGTGGGGCTAAAATTTGAGAATTTGATGGCTCAAAGGTATGCTAATAATTTTAGCGGAATAAATTTTGGCGGGCAAGGATGAGTTTTCTCTCTTTCAAACACTGAAGTCGCAATTGGGTGCATATTTGGCGAGTGAAATTTTGGTGTAAATCTATCTAACCGCTAAAATAAGCCAAAATTATAACCCTGCCAAAAAAAAAACGCTATACGGTAACTTTGATTTTTGTATTCAGATGTGTCGCCATCTTCGCTAGCCAAGGGTGACCCTCCATGTTGTTTCTCTGTTAGAGACGTGGAGGATGACCCTCCATGTTGTTTCTCTGTTAGAGACGTGGAGGGTGCAGGGTTCGAAATTAACTTTTTCAAGCACTAGTCCGTACGGACTAATGACTATTGATGTTTACTAGTCCGCAAAGCATTTCACTAGTCCGTCCAGTATATCATATTAAATGATCTTCATTTTATTCAATAGTATTTAATCAAACCAAACACATCACAGTCAGTTCCAGCAATTCAGTTTATGACACCTACAGAAGAAAAAAGACCACCATACTTTATTTTGCATTGAAGATCTTCAGAAACATACAGTAACCTCTTGGGTTAAATACTTTTATAAACGTCCATAAGTGCGTTCGAGATCGACATTCCCGTTGTTTTCGTGCTCAGTTCTTAGAGTCACAGGAGTTCGAAATTTTATCAAATAAGTCAATAAAATTCACTTGATTGACCAAACGAGCTGTAGTGTTACAAACTCCTGTGTTAGAGTCGGGAATGACGAGATCATGTGCGCACAAACGTGCATGTTCTTCGACCACACTACTTGCAGTTCTTGCACCTCAAACCCGCGTTCTCGTTGTACTCGGCATTCAGAAATGGCAGGAATTTGTGCTCATGCGAAGAACGGCGGTCTCGAACGCACTCCATGTGTTTGGAAGATCAGGAGTCATTGTCACGCAAACACTTAACCATGCAGTTTATCGACCATAAGTTCAAACATCTAAGAGACTCAGACAAATCTTGCTAAACTCTTAACCAATTCAAGATTGATTTCCGGAATTTCACTAGTCCGTACGGACTAGTGCTATAGAGAGTTTACTAGTCCGACACGCTTTTTACTAGTCTCAGACTTACGAACATGAGTTAATTTCGAACCCTGGGGTGACCCTCCATGTTGTTTCTCTGTTAGAGACGTGGAGGGTGACCCTCCATGTTGTTTCTCTGTTAGAGACGTGGAGGGTGACCCTCCATGTTGTTTCTCTGTTACAGACGTGGAGGGTGACCCTCCATGTTGTTTCTCTGTTAGAGACGTGGAGGGTGACCCTCCATGTTGTTTCTCTGTTAGAGATGTGGAGGGTCACCCTCCATGTTGTTTCTCTGTTAGAGACGTGGAGGGTGACCCTCCATGTTGTTTCTCTGTTAGAGAAGTGGAGGATGACCCTCCATGTTGTTTCTCTGTTACAGACGTGGAGGATGACCCTCCATGTTGTTTCTCTGTTAGAGATGTGGAGGGTCACCCTTGGCTAGGAAAGATGATGTGTTGCATACAAGTAGTTTATTGTTTGAAGTTTGTTGTTGTAAGAAATATTTTGCCAAAAAATGTTAACGCCACTTTAAAGGAGGCTATTTGATGCTGTAGGAAGTTGCATCATTTGTTATATTAGCTGATCATGTTTGTTTTTTTGTTTTTTGTTGTTTTTTTTTGCTTTAATTTCATGAATTGCTTACCAATTTTATCTTCTTCAAGAGCTTTGTAAACAGAAGGCTTTGTGAGATTGCTGCAGATGCTTAAAATATGTAGTTATGATTATTAAGAAGATAATTATAATGTGCTTGCATGCAATGTACATTGTTGTCAAGCAAACAATTATGATAAAACATATTCGATAAACAAAGACTGAACCTGTTGCATGAACATTTCTTTGTAGAATGATTCTACTCGATACATGAACTATTCTACACGACACATGAACTATTCTACACGACACATGAACTATTCTACACGATACATGAACTATTCTACATGACACATGAACTATTCTACATGACACATGAACTATTCTACATGACATATGAACTATTCTACATGACACATGAACTATTCTACACGACACATGAACTATATTCTACACGACACATGAACTATTCTACACGACACATGAACTATTCTACACAACACATGAACTAATATATTCTACACGACACATGAACTATTCTACATGACACATGAACTATTCTACACGACATATGAACTATTCTACATGACACATGAACTATTCTACACGACACATGAACTATATTCTACACGACACATGAACTATTCTACACGACACATGAACTATTCTACACAACACATGAACTAATATATTCTACACGACACATGAACTATTCTACACAACACATGAACTATTCTACACAACACATAAACTATTCTACACAACACACGAACTATTCTACATGACACATGAACCATTCTACACAACACATGAACTATTCTACACGACACATGAACTATTCTACACAACACATGAACTATTCTACATGATACATGAACTATTCTACATGATACATGAACTATTCTACATGATACATGAACTATTCTACACAACACATGAACTATTCTACACGACACATGAACCATTCTACACAACACATGAACCATTCTACATGATACATGAACTATTCTACACAACACATGAACTATTCTACACGACACATGAACTATTCTACACAACACATGAACTATTCTACATGATGCATGAACTATTCTACATGATACATGAACTATTCTACACAACACATGAACTATTCTACATGATACATGAACTATTCTACACAACACATGAACTATTCTACACAACACATGAACTATTCTACATGATACATGAACTATTCTACATGACACATGAACTATTCTACATGATACATGAACTATTCTACACAACACATGAACTATTCTATATGATACATGAACTATTCTACACAACACATGAACTATTCTACATGATACATGAACTATTCTACATGATACATGAATTATTCTACACGACACATGAACTATTCTACACGACACATGAACTATATTCTACACGACACATGAACTATTCTACACGACACATGAACTATTCTACACAACACATGAACTAATATATTCTACACGACACATGAACTATTCTACACAACACATGAACTATTCTACACAACACATAATCTATTCTACACAACACACGAACTATTCTACATGACACATGAACCATTCTACACAACACATGAACTATTCTACACGACACATGAACTATTCTACACAACACATGAACTATTCTACACGACACATGAACCATTCTACACATGAACTATTCTACATGATACATGAACTATTCTACACAACACATGAACTATTCTACACAACACATGAACTATTCTACACAACACATGAACTATTCTACATGATACATGAACTATTCTACATGATACATGAACTATTCTACACAACACATGAACTATTCTACATGATACATGAACTATTCTACATGATACATGAACTATTCTACACAACACATGAACTATTCTACATGATACATGAACTATTCTACACAACACATGAACTATTCTACATGATACATGAACTATTCTACACAACACATGAACTATTCTACATGATACATGAACTATTCTACATGACACATGAACTATTCTACATGATACATGAACTATTCTACACAACACATGAACTATTCTACATGATACATGAACTATTCTACACAACACATGAACTATTCTACATGATACATGAACTATTCTACATGATACATGAATTATTCTACACGACACATGAACTATTCTACACGACACATGAACTATTCTACACGACACATGAACTATTCTACACAACACATGAACTATTCTACACAACACATGAACTATATTCTACACGACACTTGAACTATTCTACATGACACATGAACTATTCTACACAACACATGAACTATTCTACACAACACATGAACTATTCTACACGACACATGAACTATTCTACATGACACATGAACTATTCTACACGACACATGAACTATTCTACACAACACATGAACTATTCTACACAACACATGAACTATATTCTACATGACACATGAACTATTCTACATGACACATGAACTATTCTACACAACACATGAACTATTCTACACAACACATGAACTATTCTACACAACACATGAACTATTCTACACAACACATGAACTATTCTACATGATACATGAACTATTCTACACGACACATGAACCATTCTCCACAACACATGAACTATTCTACATGATACATGAACTATTCTACACAACACATGAACTATTCTACATGATACATGAACTATTCTACACAACACATGAACTATTCTACACAACACATGAACTATTCTACATGATACATGAACTATTCTACACAACACATGAACTATTCTACATGATACATGAACTATTCTACATGATACATGGACTATTCTACACGACACATGAACTATTCTACATGACACATGAACTATTTTACATGATACATGAACTATTCTACACAACACATGAACTATTCTACATGATACATGAACTAATCTACATGATACATGAACTATTCTACACAACACATGAACTATTCTACATGATACATGAACTATTCTACATGATACATGAACTATTCTACATGATACATGAACTATTCTACACAACACATGAACTATTCTACACGACACATGAACTATTCTACACGACACATGAACTATTCTACACGACACATGAACTATTCTACACAACACATGAACTAATCTACATGACACATGAACTATTCTACATGATACATGAACTATTCTACATGATACATGAACTATTCTACATGATACATGAATTATTCTACACAACACATGAACTATTCTACATGACACATGAACTATTCTACATGATACATGAACTATTCTACACAACACATGAACTATTCTACACAACACATGAACTATTCTACACGACACATGAACTATTCTACATGATGCATGAACTATTCTACTTGATTTGTGAACATGTGTTTTTGTACTGAAAGGGCATGCTCTTGTAAGTTGGTTGAAGTTATAGTGAATTACCAAACACCGATGTAACTAAGTACCAATGTAACTAAGTATCATTGCTAGTATCAGTGTTAGTACCAGCATTAGTATCAGTGTTAGTAAGTAGGTGCGTGTATTTTCAGGGGGTAAAGTCACCAGACACTCCACCCACTGTCAGACTCAACATCAGTCCGTTTCAGTCAGAGACACCCAAACCTTCTCAGGAGAAGCAGGAAGTGGAGGAGGATCCTGTTACTAAAAATAGCACTGGGAAGCTGCAGGCCCCGCCCATAGAGGAGGAGTTCACTGTCGTCAAAACTCAAACAATGAAAGAGGAAGTGAAACCGGTGAAAACTGGTAGTCCTTCTCCAACAATCAAAGAGGAAGTGAAACCGGAGAAAACTAGTAGCCCTCCCCTGATTGATTTAGGACCAGACTCGGTTAATACCAGATCATCTGCTAAAGATGGTGGACGAATCGAGGTATTCGTGGAGAAGGCACTACTGCCTGTACAGGACGATGTCATAGAAGCGACGACGAGTTTCAATACCGCCTCACCCCAACCCTCGACCCAGAACATTGTGACGGAACAGCTCCACAATGGATATGACAAGTAAGTCCCCCCCCCCCCCCCCCCTCCTCCAGGACTGTGTTATTTGACATTTGTAGAATTTTGTAGTGAAGACTTAAGTTTGATTTTAGCAATAGCTTAATCCTAATCTAACAGAGGTATAATGACAAATTCAGGTTTTATTGTTTTTATTCCTGATAAACTGATACGCGTGACATCACAATCCACACTGTGAAGATTTGTGAAGATGTAGATTAAGAAGGCTGGTGTCTGAAGTTATAAATATGTGAGGAGAAACACTCCGTACATTTTCATGATTTTTATTCTGGCCTTCCAAAAAAATCATAATTATCTGATTAGCGTAATGAGTTTCCACAACTGTACTCCTTAGCACCATTTTCCTTAGAAACTAATTAAAAATTAAATGATTGGCTCTAGTTAACAGGTCCATTTTAACTCATACCTCTGTGGTGGAAGTCTTTTTTTTTTCTAACTTTCTGTTTTTCTTGTAGTGTAATTGAAAAGTTATAAATTTCATGTATTGTGAGGGAAATATTGATTAGACATGCTTATACCTCAATTTACACTTAAGAAACTTCATGACAGATGGTGATAGGTTAGAATTATCTCCCTCGGTAGCAGTCATCCTTAATTATTAATGAATAGATGTGCATGAATTGTTATCCCCTCCACACAGGAGAGTGACTGATGATATGCTCGACTGATTATAATGGAAGGGTGGATCTTAATTTTTGATGAGCTCAAATTTAATCATATGAAGCATATGGATTATACAGATGTATGTGTGTGTGTGTTTAATAAATGGATATCTTGTGGTGTATTTCATGGCAGTAGTGAGTATACTTTTTGGATTCTGCATGAATACTTATAGGGAGGTAGTAGATTTCATTGTTTGATGCCAGGTGCAGTGTTAATACCTGTAGTTCATTATCGTTAAACATTGATTAGATAGAGCTGGTATTTAATATTGTAACATAATGTTCACTACGACATTGATGATGGAGACCGTGAATGGTGACCTGTAAATCTTGCTCATTAGCATATCAGAGTAATGACATACTAATTAGTGAAATTAAGCCTAGTCCAAGATTAGATTTCTTTATCAGTATAGTTACAATGAAAAGTGAAGATAACGAATGGTGATCAATTAAATTTCATGACTTCCATAAAGAATACAGAATTGAGAGTTGGACAAACACGGACCCCTGGATGTACCAGAGGTGCCCTGGTCAGGTGTCTAGAAGTAACAGTCCCCTGTTGACTGGTCACACCCGCCGTGAGCCTGGTCACACCTGCTGTGAGCCCGGTCACACCCGCCGTGAGCCCAGTCACACCCGCTGTGAGCCCGGTCACACTCGCCGTGAGCCCTATATCTTGATATTATGTTTTGAGTAATGAAAATCAGCAGTACTGTGACCAAATTTACTGGTGCTCAGACAGGTGTGTGTCACATTTACTGGTGCTCAGACAGGCGTGTGTCACATTTACTGGTGCTCAGACAGGTGTGTGTCACATTTACTGGTGTTCAGACAGGTGTGTGTCACATTTACTGGTGCTCAGACAGGTGTGTGTCACATTTACTGGTGCTCAGACAGGTGTGTGTCACATTTACTGGTGCTCAGACAGGTGTGTGTCACATTTACTGGTGTTCAGACAGGTGTGTGTCACATTTACTGGTGCTCAGACAGGTGTGTGTCACATTTACTGGTGCTCAGACAGGTGTGTGTCACATTTACTGGTGCTCAGACAGGTGTGTGTCACATTTACTGGTGTTCAGACAGGTGTATGTCACATTTACTGGTGCTCAGACAGGTGTGTGTCACATTTACTGGTGCTCAGACAGGTTTGTGTTTTGAACACTGCATTTCCACTGAAATCCTGAATGAAATCCACGCCATTAAATTGACAAATATAACTCAATACTGACCCATTTATACCAGACCTCTTAAGTGAAAATTCTCTTTAAATGATAATAACGAGGTTGTATTCATTAAATGGGGGGGTTCGTGATCATTTCACTTCTACTAGTAGTTGAATTAATAATAGAGTGTTATTCCAGATCTATTGTAGGAATGATAATATTTATCTAGTGTGTGTTTACATGCAGGAGAATGTATTTTCAATAGTCTCTATTCGCATGTTTGTAAAGCTCTCTCTGGGCGTTCAGTAGGAAAAACTCGGCCTTTTAATCCTGTCCAGGTAGACTAGAACTCGTCCTAAGATATCCCGTGTGTTTGGAAACAAATATTTGTCAATAATTGATCTGGGAGAGGGTAGAGAGAAGCATGCTGTTGTAAAGGGAGGCTCTGATTCTGTCTGCAGGTTAGTTCAATTTACACCGAGGATCTAAGTGTTCCCACATCTTTATCCGTAGTTTGTGTAACATGTCCCTATAGAATAATCCGGCCATTCAGGTGTATCAGAAGTCATGTTGCACATTTAGAGAGTGCCTTCCATTGTCTGTATGGACAGTTATTTTAGGTGTTCTAGCTGTCATTCTGGCGTCTCTGAAGGATGCTGTGAAGATCGTAAACAGTGCAAACTGAAAGCAAGAGAGATGGGTTGTTTTTACTTTGTCAAATATAAACAGATTGAAATGAACTATGCACAGTGATCATCATGTGTTAATTACTGAGTGTAAAATAGAAACACAAATGAATGGTTTTATCTTCTCTGTCGGGTGCCTGCTACACAAGATAACATATTATTGATTAGCTGAGTAATTGTGGCATAATTAAAGCACTGAATCAGCTCATTAGCTACACAACAGAGGGTAATCATTGAATCCCCCCCCCCCCCCAACAAAATATAAAGCACTGGATCAGCTCATTAGCTACACAACAAAGGGTAATCATTGAAGACCCCCCCCCCTCCCTCCAACAAAAAATAAAAGACCAAGCACCCACAATAACATTGTAATTAACACAAGAGATAATTGTGTTCAGTTAGAACAAGTTTCTTCATTTGTCCGGGACATAATTTCTCCATTATCATTATTATCTATAGAGCTGAATATATGAAGGACCTTGTTTTTAAATCACATATCAGTTAATTACCTTTGTGAATTTATGTTGCCTAATTAGTGTCTAATGCTCGATTAACACACTTATTCTTGTTCAGAAACTTTTCAGTTTGTCATGTAACTCCAATATGCTGTATTTATGCTTACGGAAAAAATAAAGTCATTTAAAGTTAGTCTAAGAGATCTAAATTAGAACAATGGATTTTTCCCAGGGTCTTTTTTGGAACAGTTTGTTATTCTGTAAAGAGCAAGCCTGTTGCATATGGTCAGTTACAATCGTATTTTGTAAAGTTGCCCTTTGATTTTAAAATGTTCTGACTATGAAGAAAGCTAGGTTTAAGTATGATCGTCTCATCTGACACAGTACAGGCATAAACAATACAGAGTATTGATTGCTGAGATGTTATTATTTTCAGTTTAGTTAATCAGGATTAGGATTAACAGCTAAAGCAGTAAATTACACTGATAATCTCTGATCAAGCCTTTAACACTAGTGAGTCATAATTACTCGGGATTTTGTTAATTATTTAAAGACTTGATCGACATCTGAAGGTCTATGTGTATTACAAGCATGTGCATGTTTTTTATTGTTATGGTAAGTTGTTTGAAAGCTTAGCGGTTTAAATTGTCATTGCTGTGTGACTTAATATAATTAGTTCAGGAGATATTTGTCATTAAGAATTTAAACATTTCACTCCTGTTGTCATACAGTTGTTGCGCTAGACAGTTTACAATGCAAACTGATGTGACAGGTGTTCTTAAGAGTTGCCTCCCTTTTGTTATGGTGATTGTTAGAATGTTTTGAATCATATGATGACTTAAATTGTCCCTCCTTTATAGATGTGATGTTTTTAAGAGTTACCTCCCTTGTGTTGTGGTGATTGTAAATTGTCCTTCCTTTAGAGATGTGGTGTTTTTAAGAGTTACCTCCCTTGTGTTGTGGTGATTGCTGGGATTTTGATTGTTTGGAGTTTTGAATCATTTGATTGACTTTTCACTCCTTTAGAGATGTCATACTGTTATGATGTTAAGGTGGCTCGTGACACCAAGATTTACACTTTTTATGAAACTACATATGTTTTCTGATGACTTTTCACTCCTTTAGAGATGTCATACTGTCATGATGTTAAGGTGGCTCGTGACACTGAGATTTACACTTTTTATGACACTAGGTACATTTTCTGATGACTTTTCACTCCTTTAGAGATGTCATACTGTTATGATGTTAAGGTGGCTCATGACACTGAGATGTACTGTAACACTTTTCATGACACTACATGTGTTTTCTGAAATTATTTGTGTCCATGCTTGTCCATCACCGTAGCTCAGTAGATAAAGTCTGGGATTATTGACCAGCAGATCCCAAGTTCAAATCTGCCAGAAAATTTTGTTCATATTCATGGAAATAGATTTTTGAAAGTCATGTTTTAATTCAAAATTGCATATTTTCTGCTGTTTTGACAGCTTATTACCCTTTCAAGATGTACTGAGCCACCTTAAATGATCCTTTTAAGTACATACAGTAATATAAATACTTATGTCCTAAATTTTGTTTTAAATGTTTGGTGAATGTTTGGATTTGTGGTTTGTGTAGGTCAGAGGTTAGATGGGTATGGCATGACTTCTGTGATTGTGGATTGTCTATAGGTCAGAGGTTAGATGGGTGTAGCATGACTTCTGTGATTTTTCAGATTTGTGGATTGTCTAGGTCAGAGGTTAGATGGGTGTGCTCTGACTTCTGTGATTGTGGATTGTCTAGGTCAGAGGTTAGATGGGTGTGGCTGGACTTCTGTACTTAATGTACAATGTGCTCTTGGGTGTACCCTGCTGTGATATGGGACCTCCGTTTTTAAGGTCATATTTGAAAGACCCGTGATTCTCACTTCTAAATGCTGAGCGTTTGGGGGAATTAAGGGGCAATCGTTACCATATCTATGTTTTAATTTGACATAGCCATGGCACAAGCAGGGCTCAAACTCATGACATTCCTCTGTAGTGGACAGTGTTTTGATTTGAGGTCCAGTGTAGTGGTCAGTGTTTTGATTTGAGGTCCAGTGTAGTGGTCAGTGTTTTGATCTGAGGTCCAGTGTTAGTGGTCAGTGTTTTGATTTGAGGTTTGTTGTGGTCAGTGTTTTGATCTGAGGTCCAGTGTAGTGGTCAGTGTTTTGTGTGACTGAGGTCCAGTGTAGTGGTCAGTGTTTTGTGTGACTGAGGTTCAGTGTAATGGTCAGTGTTTTGATTTGAGGTCCAGTGTAGTGGTCAGTGTTTTGTGTGACTGAGGTTCAGTGTAGTGGTCAGTGTTTTGATTTGAGGTCCAGTGTAGTGGTCAGTGTTTTGATTTGAGGTTTGTTGTGGTCAGTGTTTTGATTTGAGGTCCAGTGTAGTGGTCAGTGTTTTGTATGACTGAGGTCCAGTGTTGTGGTCATGCAGTGTTTTGATCTGAGCTGAGTTTAATTAGTGAATTCTTAATAGTAACATTTATAACTATCATTAAAACTATTGTGTCTGGTTACGTCCAGAAGCCTGTTGACAATGTAATTATAGATTGTTTACAAAATAAACTTTATGCAAACATCAGATCTTTAAATGAGAATGGTTTTGTTAGTGCTTTCATCATCCTGCTGAAAAACAAATTGACCTTGTGGTCTGTTTGCTGTGTGAGTATCTACATAGTTTATGAAAATATTTAACAGAATGATTTCTCACCAAATCTTCTCAAATGTTTGAAATTTACAGAGAGCATTTAAAATGGCGAGAAAGATCTTTTAAACACTGACTATCAGATAAAAGTTTTTACAGGCGGTGTTAGAATTGTTATTATTTTAATCAGAAATAGTTGACATTTAGCATCATAATATCATTATCAATGCCCTGAAGATGTTTTTTATATATCCATGATGTCGTATCAATTTAAGTTAAAGTTCTCTACCATAAAAGATATTTCAGTGTACTAGCCACCTGTGTTTACAGAGGTTCAAAGAATACCTGGAGGTCAGAAAGTGTTTTATTTCAAAAATATTTTATTTTGACGAGACAGCAACACTACGTTGATTTTAATAATATTTATCTTTTTTGAGAAAGCTCTGATCCCACCTTTGTGACCAGGGGCCCATGTTTGTCCTATTCTCAATTTTATATTCTGTATAGGAGTTATGAGATTGACCACTGTTCGTTATCTTCACTTTTACAGGAGTTATGAGATTGACCACTGTTCGTTATCTTCACTTTTACAGGAGTTATGAGATTGATCACTGTTCGTTATCTTCACTTTTACAGGAGTTATGAGATTGATCACTGTTCGTTATCTTCACTTTTACAGGAGTTATGAGATTGACCACTGTTCGTTATCTTCACTTTTACAGGAGTTATGAGATTGACCACTGTTCGTTATCTTCACTTTTCGTCCGTTAATTATGTACGATATCCAATGTAGATTTCAATACCCCTGTATGGTGCATATTATCTACATAATGCAATATGTGATTTCAGATTTCTAAACAAGTGCAAGGTGATTTTAATTTGGAGAAATATTGGCTTTTGAATGATCTTTATATGATGTACATGGATGCCATTGAAAGAAATGGCATGAAGTCCTCATTAACTTACAGAACACCGCCAGAAGATTGTTCAGATCGAGTCTCAATATTTTTGCCAAGAACTTGGATCAAAACTACTTTTCAAATCTTTCCAAATAAAGGGTGGAAAATTGGCATCGAATTTGATAAAAACCTGTTCCAATCCACTCTACACAGAAAAACACCTCAGATATTGCTCAGCCCTCCATCTTCACATGTTGGTTTGAATTAAATTTCACTGTTCATTTTTTAAGCTGATTAAACATTAAGTAATTCTGACCCAATATTTGTACATATACAGGACTGTATGTATGCGTGAGATCAGGTGGAATTTCAAACATTGATTAAAGTTTACCTAATATTTGTGAGTCGGGATGTAAGCTGAGTAGACACTTTGTGATAAGTATATTTAACCACATTTGTGTCACCTAATTTTGGAGTTTGTTTTCCAAGATTAGTAGTGTGTAAAATTTGCATTATTCAGTCAATACCAAGATTATGGACAGAGTAAAATTTCTCTCCACGTGAATGCTTCATGGAGTAAACACAATCTGGAATATCAATCGGGTTTGCACCCGATCTGTGTCGATTTCATATTGGAATTTTGGGGGCGGGCATTGATAGGGATTAATCCTAATTCTGTGGAGGTCCACTGTGTGACAGGAACATCAAATTGTCAAGGAACTATAGCTAAAAAATTCACAAACAAAATGAAAGCTCCTTTGCAACATTAGGGATTTAATACGGTTGCCTCTCTGCATCCCAAATTTATTATATGTTATAGCGTGGCAGGTAAAATTTCGCAAGCATCTGAGAGCTCTTAACTTATTTAGTGCAACTGTATTATCTTAGGAAAAGAGACAATAAAGTCGGAGAGCAGATTCTGTTATTGAGTTTAAAATGAGGGGATTACAATTCATGTTTGTGAGGGACTCGGAGGATTGGAAGCGATTTAAAATGACAAATGGACAGAAGATAAAAAAGCTCAGTTTAAATACACAGTTGGAGGAGGATTGAAAGCAGAGAGAAAGTTTTGTACCTGATTGCAATTTGAATTTTAAAATGTTGACAGGAATTATGTCTGCAGATGAAATGAAATGATCTGTGAAGTCAAGTAATCTGAGTGGTATCTGTCGTGGGATTGAAGAGGGTACTAATGGGAATAAATATCTACTCTTGACTTTTGAACTATGGAATTTACCTTTGATAGAACAGGATGTAGCGATCTTTTATCTCGATATTTAAGGTTTGTTCAAATGTATCTACAATCCTGTAGTTTACAACTAATAGTTATTTATTAAAATCAGAAAGGAAGTTTTGTCAATATCTATAGCTCACTGTAGGCATGAAATTTTTTTTTTAAAGAGATTGATATACAATAATGGTGCTTTGAATTTAGGAAAGTGAATTCTTTTCATATGCTTTGGTTTTGTCTTGAACTTTTGTATTGACAAGACAAAACGTATATGATATCAGTGATCACAAACAAAAGTCTTGACAGTCTACTTCTAGACAATGTATGCCTTTGTATTGAACGGAATTTCTGAGGGTGTGTCAACTTGTGAAGAGACTTGAAGGTGCTCGGGGACCCTTCAGAATTTATAAACCAAACCAGTTTTGTAAATCACAGATCAAACTCTGACCTTGAGATGTATTTCATATTATTGGTTTTTTGAAAACTCGATCAGAAATGATATAAGAGTAAGTTTGCTTTAGTCTGAGGGAATTTATAAATCAAACCAGTTTTACTAAATCCCAGATCAAACTCCGACCTTGAGATGTATTTCATATTATTGGTTTTTTGAAAACTCGATCAGAAATGATATAAGAGTAAGTTTGCTTTAGTCTGAGGGGTTCCAGAGATGCACACACAATGTTTCGTAGTCCAGAAGTGTTTATTATTATTTCATTGATCAGCAGAGGAATTCCCCGCGATTTAATACCTTCACGATTTATTACCTTCGTTTCCTTTTTACTGTCACTCATTGGATGTATTGATTATTGATTATGCAATATTAAGCCACAAATATCTAGATATCAAAATCCTTATCACGATGAATATCAGATTTAGGTGATCATGCATCATTCAATTAAGTCCTCACATTGCGTATATACTGGACAAGACAGATTTATATCCAGAGCTGCACCACACACTACAGTCAAAATATTTGTGTTACCTTTATTCTTTGAAATAAAGAACTTTGAAGGGTACATTTATTTCATTCTTGGACTTACTAGCTGGAATTTTGGGGAGTTGAATTGATTTACAGGTGTGTGATGTCCTTAATGGATGTCAGATTGTAAGATATATTTGCCAGTGTCAGCCTTGAAAGTGCAAGAGGTCTATACACCTTTTATGTTTCAAATCAAATATTTTGTTTAGTGAACATGCATTTTGTGAGGAACTTTAGAATAAATGTATAAATTGCATTTTTGCATGGAGAAGTTTAAGGATATGATGCAGTCTATCAGTTCAATGCGTTTAAATTTTCAGAGTCGGATTGATCGAGGCTTAGAAAGCTGTCTGTAGATGCACCAATGATTGCTTTAACCCATGCTTTTGTCGTATATTAAAAACGTAGAAAAGATTTAATTTTTCGTGAAATGAATTTTTCATGCCATGGATAAAGGAAAAGTTTTTAAACTTGATAAATACGAAGGAAGCATTTAATTTCAGTAGCTTTGCTTAATCACAGAGGGATTTAAGTTAACTTTATATATATTAAAAATATTTAAATCTCTGGCCTGTGTTTAATGAAGTGCTTTGGTCTAACATTAAGTTCAGCCCTCCCCGGTTGAACCCATACTTAAATTTTTTAGCAATATATGTTTAAATATAATTTAGGTTTGTATCTTCGTGATTATCTGTGCTGAATAATGTACTTTGTCAATCTGTATATTCATCTATTTCAAACTAATTTGTTAAAATTCTGTAAAATCTCCATAAATGTTCGAATATTTATTTTGTGGGATGATATTTCACGCCAGCATGTACATTAATTAAGTTATAAATTTTTATATGTATCACCACATATATAATATGGTGGATTTAAAGTCTGTCCCTGAAAACAATGAAACCGTACCCCCACCCTTCTTGCAAAATTTAGAATTTACAGAATTATTGTTTGAAATGTGCATGTTTAGTCTTGTTTTTGTTTGAAATGTGTATGTATATTTATTTGAAATATGCATATTTTTGTTTTTGTTTGAAATGTGCATGTATATTTTTGTTTTTGTTTGAAATGTGCATGTATATTTGTTTGAAATATGCATGTATATTTTTGTTTTTGTTTGAAATGTGCATGTATATTTGTTTGAAATGTGCATGTATATTTTTGTTTTTGTTTGAAATATGCATGGTGTTTATTTTTCCTCCAGAGACACTGACATTCATGGTGGACAGAAGAGCCGTTCTGATGGCCCCGCCTTCTCCCATAACCACAATATAGGGGTCAGCTCCTTCCACGCCTCTCCCGCTGTCAATCATAAAAGGCACAGCTCACACATCACTGCTGGCACCTCCCCTCCCAACATGCACAGTGATGGCATGAGCGTGGACGACGAGGACTCTGTGGACTTTGATTTTGAGAGGTGGTTTATTTTTATTATTTTCTTCATTAATTTCACTCTGACACTAATATTTGGATACTCACATGATTTAGCCTTGGCATGATCTTCTAAATATGTTGTGCTTGCATGACATTTGATATTAACTCACAATGACATCAAAATGTCATATTCAGGGTTTGACACTAAGGCACGTCCGACCAACTGAGTCTACTAAATGATAGGTCCGGTCGGGTAAAATGTCGATTTACTAGTCCGACTGGTCGTGTTGAAAAAATAAACAAGAAACTTTATTTTAAACCATAAGATATTCTATTCTTAACTAAAAGAGAATAACTAGAGTGTGTGAGCAATTTTGAACCGCATGATGACACAATCTCTATTTTTAGTTCTAATAAATAAGTCGCGGTTGGAAGTTATGTAATACGACATCCACTGGATGTTAATGTGTGTAAAGTTATGTTTTAGATGAATTTATTTTCATTTTAAAAAAAACCCAAACAACCCAGTTTATTTGAATCAAATATAAGAAAGTGTTTATCAAATTAATAGATTATGTCGTGAACAGCCATTTTTCTATGTTGACATATGTGCGGGAATGTCTCTATATTCAAACACGACTTCTCGTCCTCAAGAAAAGATGTCCCAAGAGAAAAAAAGTGAAAGGTTGGGAAGAAACAAATCAGGGCTTATGAAATAGAGATAAAAAAAACGGTTGAGCTTTCAAATGGACTAGAGAATTTCCGTGCCGGGTAGAATTTAAAGAAACAGAAGATGTGTTTGAAAATGAAAGCATTGAATTGAATGACGAGACTAAAAGCTCTTTTTTGAGACAATTTAATTTAATATTTGTCATTTGAATTAAGTACATTTAAATATGGAGAAACTATCAGTTTCTGGAAAGTTGGTCGGGCTAGTGGATTTAAGGTCATGCAGGTCTAGCAAAAATCATTTGAAGTAGCCCAACTGGTCTAGTGCTCAAAAAAGTAAATGCCAAACCCTGCATAAACAATATAATAGGGGTGCAACGATACGCTTACCTCACGATACGATACGTCTCACGATACGATACGTATCGCGATACACAGAAGATACTAAGAATAATAACCAATTACATTGATTTTGGTATCATTTAATGTCTCTTTAAAGCTGCATATTTTTCTGTCCTGGATGGGTGCTTGTATTTCGGTTCCATTGTTGATAACATTTGTTTGAACCCCTCACTCTCAACAATCGAATATGGCCGCATGTCCATTGCAATAAATATTTCAATTGAACATGATATATTCATTGACTGGGGCGAGTTTATTGGCATCTTAACTTTCATGGCATCTTGCAGGCGCATTTGTGAATGTGTAGGAACCTTCTTCCGAGTGACAGACAAATCGATGCAGGGGTGATGCCATGTTCAAAGTGTTCCCCAATTTGTACGACACATCAGAAAAACAGTGCTTGCAAGTTGTAACATTGGAAACAGGCACTTGCTTACCATTTTCTGTTGTTTTTCGGAAACCGAAGTGCTCCCATATGGAAGATTTATGGCTTGCTGGAGGAGCAATTAATTCAACAGAACCACGTTTTCCACTACCGGAAGCCATTTTTACAACGTAAATTTAGAACCAAAGCGGACGATTCATATAAATCCGGACCGAGAATACTGAACCGCGGTACAGTATGGCGTATCGAGAATTGAACCGTAGCATAATATTACCGCGATATACCGTCTCACGCTTTATCGTTGCACCCTTACAATATAATGTTCCTTAGAGCCCAGAATGTCAGTCGGACTAGTGATGTTGAAAAAAG
Organism: Ostrea edulis; assembly: GCF_947568905.1. Lineage (NCBI taxonomy): Eukaryota > Metazoa > Mollusca > Bivalvia > Ostreida > Ostreidae > Ostrea > Ostrea edulis. The sequence continues at coordinate 68,230,173 of NC_079170.1, forward strand.
AGTGAGCTCGATGGCTCGGTGGTTATAATGCATCTGCTTCTTGACAAGCAGTTCCTGGATTACAGGTATAAGTATTTAGAAATGAGAGTTGCAGATCATTTGGATATGACCTTGAAAATCAAGGTTTGTGTCACAACAGGCATTGGCAATATAAAGAACCCTCATTGCAACGGACCTGAGCGCTAAGCATATAAGGTTTAAATTTGTGTCGTGTCACCTACAGCTGATGACATCACTGTGACAGTTGTAACTTTGTGTTGTGTCACCTACAGCTGATGACATCACTGTGACAGTTGTGTCGTGTCACCTACAGCTGATGTCACTGTGACAATTGTAAATTTGTGTCGTGTCACCTACAGCTGATGACATCACTGACAGTTGTGTCGTGTCACCTACAGCTGATGATGTCACTGTGACAATTGTAAATTTGTGTCGTGTCACCTACAGCTGATGACATCACTGTGACAATTGTAAATTTGTGTCGTGTCACCTACAGCTGATGTCACTGTGACAGTTGTAAATAAATAGTGAACAATTTTCAAAGAGACATAAAACAAATCAGTAAGCATAAAAAAAACACCATTGATGGCTGTTTTAATTTGTTGACTTGTAAGCACAGATAATTCTTGGAAGAAGCATTGTACAGTCATGATACTTTTTTTTTTAATTAATGTAAGTTTGATACATTAAAGCAATAACCTTTTAGAGGTGGGGTACTATCTATTATACTGATATGGAACAGTGTGCAACCAAATTTTTATAAAGCACATTAACAATAGTGCGGTCTGAATTTCAACAATTTTTTTCCACCTTGTAAAACGCTGTCAAACTGTATATATTTAATGATATGAGGCTGTATGACATGTCATACATTATTTCACCTGTTTTAACCAGCATTATTTGATTTTAAATCGGTTTTTACAAAGAACTGTCACCGGACCATTTCAAGCAACAGTCATATGTGACCAGTTCAGACTTTCAGGTCGTTGGTCACATCTTATCTGACATGTAAAGCTGTGTATTTTAATTGATACGACAGTACCGTGCCGTAAGTTCGAGAGGAATTAAGATATCAAATACCTCGTAATTCATTGTTCAGCCATAGACAGTCTGAGTTACATCAATTAACATAATATTTGGATTTCTCTGACGTGCGTAGGGCTACAATGATTTATAAATGCCTAACAGATGAATGTATAATTTAATACACATAATATTTCCTTTCTAGATAATCTTCTCACTGTTTTCTTACCTGCAGATGTTTTCAAGCATGTAATTGAGGAAAAGTTAATAACTTTGATACCTAATTAATCTGCTGTAAAGTAATTTTGTACAAAAAAATACGTACATCAAGATCGTACAGCTTTAATACATTATTCGATTTGTCTTGTGTAATTGTTACATATTTTCACACTATCAGGTGTCCAGAAAATAAACATATTAAATCATTTTGAAAGTTTGGGCAAAAATAAGTCACTTTCTGCATGGTTGTACGTTGTGCAAGTGAAACACAATACGGGACTTTCGAGATACGGATCCACTCTGACTTTTATCGCGCGTTGAACGTAATTTGTAGGGCATGTCACTTTCGGATTACAATAACAACTAAGTAAACAAGCATGGAATACTTCATTTACTATCAAATTCCTGCATTTAAATGCTATCTTTGAAAGTAAGGAATCACTACAACCATTTTATAGGAAAATGCATTTGATTAAATAATGTGAGTTGTCGAGGGAAATATATATAGGGAATACCTTGACAGGATGTCGGTAAAACTTCATGCCTTGCATCCAGTCATATGCGTCTATATACGCCTTTCCCCTTCCATCTAACTTACTCCCAGGTACTAAGCACCAATAGTGACTTGGATCGTCATCGTAGGACAGCGCTTAGCTCTTTACGAGCTGTCTGCTAGCGAAACACCATTTGTATCAATGTCAACTTTGCCCTACAATTGGTTATTATCATGTGACCGTGATGTATACACGTCAAATATAATCGGTCGTTCCGGCACATCCCGAAAGTTCCGTATTGTGACAATTAATGGATTTTTTTTTAATGACAGTTGACAATATTCTGATGCTTTAATTGTAAATAGCTTTTTCTTCAACTTGAAATTGTTATTCTTTTGTTACATGTATTATACTTAATAATTAACCAATTTCCTTTTAGAATTGCAAACTTTAAGGTGAAAACAAACAAGTTTGTTTTTCTTTTCATATGAATCCCATTTTCATTTCTCTATAATTTCTATTTTAAGCTTTGAATAGGGAGAAGAAGTAACCTTTATATTGCACAGTCTCCTAAAATGTTTTGGCAGTCTTATGCCTCCCATTATGATGTCATAATCGGATTGTGATGTCATGATTATTTGTGAAATCACTTGATGTCACCCTTTGAATTGTGATGTCACAATTTATGTATGAAGTATAAAACATCTACACACAGAGATATGACATCATCAGTTGTATTGTGTGATGTCATAATTATGTGTGAAATCTTTCACAACCATTTTCCCGAAGTTATTTATTCTATGGATACAATGTAAACAAATATGACAAAAGATTTGCAGCACATGGTTATCAAGCAGGTAAAATTAAGGTTTGTGATTTTTCATTTATGCCACTTGTAAAATGCACGACTGTATTTTACTGAATTTGTTTCTTTTTAGATGTTTACAATGGGTAATTTTTAGGAATATGCAATGTTATGGTTTTAGATTTTCTTTGCATAACCAGCTTACCATTTTCGTTTTTTTTTCCTCAGACCTTCCGACAATATGGGGACCTACCTGCGAGGTCTTCCTGGGGGTAATTATGGACCCTATAGGGGGCTAGACATGCCGGATGATGATGCCTTTTCCTATACCTCAACAGAAAATGGCGACAGCATGATCTACCAAACAAACACCCCGTACGGCAAGGACGTTCTGGCCAACATGAACCTGTCAGGTGAGGGTCATTCTGTAAAGTTAACATGAATTGTATCTTATAACAGGAGGCTGAAACTGAATCATGAATCATCGCCTTAAGGTAGTGATTGCATGGGTCATTAATCTATGATTTTTTTTCATTTTTACATATTTTGTAGTTGACAGTATTTGTACAGTAACTCATTGTGAAAGTATAATTATATGGTTTTCACGGGAATTGTGACACTACGGTTGTCATAGTAACCCCTCTTGTCGACTTTCTGTAATAAATGGTACATGTGTTTCAAATGGTGTTTAAAATTGATACAAAAAGAGTAAGTGATGAAAATTTTATATCAAATTGAAGTTAAAGCTTTAATTAATTTATAATTTGTATTGATATGTCCGTCTATTTTCATATGATAGAAGTAGGGCTGCTTATGAGCAATTTTGCAATATTTAGAAGGCAATTATATTCACAAAAGCAGACATATTTTCACCCCCTTAGAAATAAATGACCAATGATTTTTTTTTTTTTTCAAATATGCTTTAACATTATGTTATATAGTAGGAATTTTTCCTGAAAGTATCAAATTGAATATTGGTTTTCAGGTTTACTATGGCGCTATGATCACTATAGTTACCCCCTCCTTACATAAATGCTGCAGGTGATCATTACAATAAATATGTATCTTACATGTATTTATTTTAACTCATATTAAAACTATAAAAATGTTTTGATGTTTACTTACTGAATTAATTTCAAATAGAATGATAGTACTGTTGCTTTGGAGATGTTTTTATTACTCTCTGTTTGAAATTACTTGTATATTCATGCTCTGGAAGTGTATGTTAAAATCGCGGGAAATATAACCCATCTAAAGTAAACTGCATTGTGACGTCGATACCTGCAACATTTATATTTTTTTCTCCTTTCAAACCAAGCGATTATCAAACAACAAAACTTTCTTATTTTTTATATTATAAGAAATAACTGAACTAATTGAGAAGAAGATATTAACAGCAAGTGCTGCTTTTCAATTAAATACACACTTTTGATTTCTCTTAACATCCACGTTAAATAGTAGACTCCCTCGATTTCCTCAGCCGTAGCTGATGATCTCAAAGTGGACGATGGGAATATATTATTTGTTGCAAAATATAAGTGTTTTAAATCTATGTATAGTGTACTTAGGAAAGATGTTTAAAATGACGTGTTTACTATCCGTGTTTCAACGGGGGGGGGGGGATTAATGTACTTATTCAGAATACAATAATTGCTTACATCAACATCAGTGACGTATTATATATGAATATTCGGGAGAATTATGTACATGTAAGACAACTCACACGTGACAGTTTTCTCAACAGCAGATTCTATTTATTTTGGAATATAAACTGTGCATCTATTTGCATTCTGTTTTTATTTCAAATTTTAAAAACTGTGCATGTGTTTAAAAACTTCCACAGTATTTAAAGAAAAAAACTTTATTTTACACAAGGAATTCAGATTTGGGCTTAATTTTGTGATTTTTTGTGGTTTTATGTATTTCACCAATCACTCACACCATCGCTCACCTTCGGCAGCACTTATTTTAGAACCATATGTTGGTGACCGGTATACATGATATGTTGGTGACCGGTATACAAGAAGTATTGATTTCCGGTCTTTGTTTGACCGGTATACAAGATATGTTGGTGACCGGTATACAAGAAGTATTGATTTCCGGTCTTTGTTTGACCGGTATACAAGATATGTTGGTGACCGGTATACAAGAAGTATTGATTTCCGGTCTTTGTTTGAACGGTATACAAGATATGTTGATGACTGGTATACAAGAAGTATTGATTTCCGGTCTTTATTACAGACAGTGTTCGTTGTACTGATGTTGTGGAATTTTGTTGTAGATCCTGCCACTGTGTTAAAACTGCAGGAACACATGCACGAACAGAACAGAAGGCTGGACCAGGAGAGGAACACCAAAATGACCATGGATAACAAGATGAGGTCAATGAACAAGGAGAGGAATGAACTCATCAAGTAAGTCAGGGTCACAGAATGCCAGGGTCACAGAATGTCAGGGTCACTGAATGTCAGGGTCACTGATCAAGTATGTCAAGGTCACTGAACAAGTAAGTCAGAGTCACTAAATGTCAGGGTCACTGAACAAGTAAGTCAGAGTCACTAACTGTCAGGGTCACTGAATGTCAGGGTCACTGAACAAATGTATCAAGGTCACTGAACAAGTATGTCAAGGTCAATGAGCAAGTAAGTCAGTGTCACTGAATAAATATGGTAGGGTACTGAAGAAGTATGTCAGAGTCAAAGAACCAGTATATGTCATTAGGTCACTGAATTAAATAACTTGTATGTCAATTTTAAATCAAAACTTGGACTTTAGTCTGAGATTTTACTCAAATTTTACTGTCCAAACAAAAGGAAACTCAAACATAAGTTTTATTCCTGATCTGACATTTTTAGTTTAAAAATCAGTGGTGGCAGATGGTCTCTGCAGATTTAGTATTCTATGCATCATAGCTTAATTTCAGTTTATGAAATAAGATTAGTTGTTCAAAAACTGGGCCAAGTTAATCTAGATAATTTCTTTTTTGTCGGCCATTGTCACAAATTCTTACGATTTATGATTCAAATTTCTTTTAGCAGATGTTAACCACAGTGACAGTGTTCTATGATTTACTGACTGAGAATAAATCATAATTTAATCTTATGAATGACAGGTTTAATAAAAATTTGATTTTCATTGATTATTAAGATATTTATCAACTAAATTATGATTTTGTGCAGGCTTAAGGTTCATGAATATGAAAATGAAAATGTCATCATGGCAGATCCATGGAAAACAATGCTTTCTAAAATGACCCCCTCCCCCTCCCTTTTCCTTGCCATACACTTATTTTAGAATGGTTCTTGTACAATGTAACAGGTCTAAAATGTGAATTTAAACTCTAAATAGGGTAATGAAGTCTATGACATTCTTACTCATTAACAAATCTCATGAACAAATTTGTGATGGAAGGAAAGTCATTTTTCCAGATAAGTGTTCTTTTACAAGGTCAACTGAGGTCAAATGTACACAGTGATTGAAGATCAAAATTTAATCCCTCAAAATTTTTTTTGAAATAATGCAGTAACTTTATTTTCAAGGATTTATGCATTCTGTATCTTCCTCTATTCTCAGTTTAATGTTTGGAATTTTTTTTTTTTATGTAAGTCTTAATTAATTGTCATGATTGTAGGAAGATTGACAATCTCAGCCAGGCGCGGTCCTCCCTGGAGCAAACAAAACTGGACATGGAGCAGAAAATCCGGAATCTGGAATACAATCTCAGCGAGGAGGCGGAAATGAAAAAGAATGCTGAGACGCTGCTCGCCAAGACCAAGGAACAGCTGGCTCGCAAAGAGGAGCAATTCACAAAGTAAGTAGTATACTGATAAATATAGACCAAGGAACAGCTGGCTCACAAAGAGGAGCAATTCACAAAGTAAGTAATAATCTACACTGGTAGGACCTTAGCTCATTAACTGTATTTTATAAGTGTATGTGGTATACACTTTCAAATAATGCATCTTGGATGCTTGCTGCTATTCATGATTCAGATGGTGCATCTGACCTACATTTCACAATGAAAGGTGAAGATAACGAAAAGTGATCAATCTCATAATTCCTTTAAGCAATACAAAATAGATAGTTGGGCAAACACGGACCCCTGGACATACCAGAGGTGGGATAAGGTGCCTAGGAGGAGTAAGCATCTCCTGTTGACTGGTCACACCCGCCGTGAGCCCTATATCCTGATCAAGTAAACGGAGTTATCCGTAGTCAAAATCAGCCTGCCAAGAACGGCCTAACAATCGGTATGAAACACGTCAGACAGCATTTGACCCAATGATAGGTTGTATTGATGAACTAGATCGTTATAACGACCAGAGAACTTGCAAAATGCTGACTTTAATTGAGACAGTTGAAACCCCTGTACCATCAACTTGTTTGTCAGTAGCTTGCCTCGATTTAAAAACTGACTATACGCAGAACAAGCTCTTGCGTATTGAATCAGTTGGAGATATAAATAATGAAAATAATAATATTTATTTATATAGCGCCCTATATGACTATAAATAACCACTCTAAAGTGCTGCACACAATACAAATGATACAGCATGTTATAAACGTAGTAAAAGGAAATCATAATAGCATTAAGGCAGATAATATCAAAACAATGCTAGAAAAACATCAATAGTGTGATTAGAAGTAAAATTACTAAAATCTAAAACATGATATGCATGAAAAAAGTTCCATGCCGTACAATCAAATGATAAAAAATACAATAGTTGAAATAAATATACAATTATACACTTGAAAAAGTCATGTTAAAATGAGGGTAAAGAAACCATAGAGATTTAACCACCTATAATACTAATAGTATGCAAGTCTAAAAAGATGTGTTTTTAAATGTTTTTTAAAAGTGTTCAAATTCTGACAACGGCGAAGGGTATCGGGCACCATATAAACACCATATGCAGGTGATAATGGAATATTGCTACATAAATATAGAAAGTTGACGATGGAGAAGCTGAAATCATCCCGTTTGTCATATAGTTGAGTTGTCAGTTTGCCGTTAATATGAGTGAAAAATTCTCATCGGAACGTAAAACAAACATTTTATGGATGAGTAATCAGATTTAACAGTATCATCTACATTGTTCAGACTAGCATGACTGCATGATGCGATAGTGGATGAACATCTTTTACTAAATCAGATTTGGATTCTGCATCTGACCTACCATTTTATTTACAACAGGGACATTAACATAAATAGATCATGTTAGTGGCTGACCACACACTGCCAATCTGACAAACATACTTCTCTTTCCCCGCTTATTTTGCCTCACTCAGTGAGTTCCACCATCTTCTTCGAGCCTGGTTTAATAATGTCATTATCTTGTGTTTTAGTGAGCTGGAAGCAAAACAGAAGACAGAACTCCAGATGCGAAACCTCCAACTGGATCTAAGAACAGCAAACAACAGCATCAAACAGGTACTAAACATTAACCTTAGGCAAATACTGTAACCTTAGGCAAATACTAATACTGTAACCTTAGGCAAATACTGTAACCTTAGAGAAATACTGTAACCTTAGAAAATTAACCTTAGGCTAATACTGTAACCTTAGGCAAATACTGTAACCTTAGAGAAATAATGTATCCTTAGGCAGAGATTTATAGCTCTCTGGTCTGCCCCAATATTTTTCCAGAGAGCTTCTGATCTGCAGATATACCTTAGGCTGATACTGTAATGTTAGGTTCATCCTGTAACCATACTTTAAATATGTAACCATACATGTAGATTAATACTGCAACCTTAGGCTAATACTGTAACCTTAGGCTAATACTGTAACATTAGACAAATACTCTAATCTTATGCTAATACTGTAACATTAGACAAATACTCTAATCATAGGCTAATACTGTAACCTTAGGCAAATACTGTAACCTTAGAGAAATACTGTAACCTTAGGCAAATACTGTAACCTTAGAGAAATACTGTAACCTTAGGCTAATACTGTAACCTTAGAGAAATACTGTAACCTTAGGCAAATACTGTAACCTTAGAGAAATACTGTAACCGTAGGCTAATACTTTAACATTAGGCAAATACTGTAACCTTAGGCTCATGTTTAGCAGGAAAGTCATACTGTATCATCTTCCATCATTTTTTTTAGTTGGATGATGAGAAGTCGGATCTTCAGCGACAACTCCAGAACGAGAAGAGTGCTCGACAACTCCAGGAACAGTTTAACGAGGACCAGCAAAAGATCCAGCAGGCTCTGCACTCGGAGCAGATCAAGTCCGAAGCTCAGAAGGTCAGTAGGCTCTCTGTTGTGTTAGTGTTGCCATGGAGATTTATAGACATGCATCAGTGAATGGATGCTCGATTGCAGGCTGTTCAAACTAATGATTTAATTTAATAAGTTTTCTCTCTCTGTCAATTGTTCCCAGCGTATGAATGTGTAAACTACCTGTACACACTGTCGGTTGTACCGATGGATAAACTCTGAATTTTAGGACCACTAATTTTTCCCATTGAAATCATTTAACAATAAGCATTTTCTGTACATGAATGTATTAATTTGCCGTGTCAGCAGAAATGAAGTCTGTGCTTGTTAGCAGGAATTTGATATCGTGTTTTTACAACTCTTTATTGACCCAGAAAAATGAACATTTTGTGTTGTACTTGATTTAGCAGATTTAAGTTTCTTCCACCAAACATGCTCAAAAGAAAACATTTCACCAAATATTAAAAGAAAACATTGTTATTTGCCAAATATTAAAAAACATTGTTAATTGCCAAATATTTAAAAAACATTGTTACATATGTATTTGCCAAATATTAAAAAACATTGTTATTCGCCAAATTCTAAAAGAAAACATCGTCATTCGTCAAATTCAGTACATTTGCAGTTATTCATGTTCATTTTCATCCCGCAGCAGATTTCTTGTATACATTTACAGTTATATCATAATTATTTTCATCTGCAGCAGATTTCTTGTATACATTTACAGTTATATCATAATTATTTTCGTCTGCAGCAGATTTCTTTACATTTACAGTTATAGCATAATTATTTTCATCTGCAGCAGAATACATGTATATATACATTGTCACACTAAATGGCTAACCATCACAGCTGGTAAATTAATGTTTATCAATGAGCAGAAAATTCTTAAATTAATATTATGTTGATATGCCATTAGAATTAGTTTACATTGGAGAATCAGATTTAATCTCGTAGGTTCACATTTGTTCCAGGATGTTGAACTAGCTGATGATGAAGATGTAAGCATTTTAATTGTTTCTTGTTGCCTTTCCGGGGGTACATGTACAACATGTCTGCTTTCTATCGGTGTCGGTCGTTTTAATCCTTCTCGTCTTGTAATCAATCTTTCTTGCTTCTGAGTCTTATATGGTTTTGCGATGCTCTCTTTGATGTCGAGCTCGCACCGGCATTGATGTATAGATACAGGGCTTTCCTCTGACTGATTGATGTATAGATACGGGGCTTTCCTCTGACTGATTGATGTATAGATACGGGGCTTTCCTCTGACTGATTGATGTATAGATACGGGGCTTTCCTCTGACTGATTGATGCATAGATACGGGGCTTTCCTCTGACTGATTGATGCATAGATACGGGGCTTTCCTCTGACTGATTGATGCATAGATACGGGGCTTTCCTCTGACTGATTGATGTATAGATACGGGGCTTTCCTCTGACTGATTGATGCATAGATACGGGGCTTTCCTCTGACTGATTGATGCATAGATACGGGGCTTTCCTCTGACTGATTGATGTATAGATACGGGCTTTCCTCTGACTGATTGATGTATAGATACGGGGCTTTACTCTGACTGATTGATATATAAATACGGGGCTTTCCTCTGACTGATTGCTTGATTTTCAGTATTGTACATGATCTAACTAGTATTGTAAATCTGTTTGTTTTTGTTTCGTGGTGGTGCTGGTAGAGAATATTAAATTCTTTTCACATATTTCACCTATGTATCAACTAGAGAGTTACTGACACTAATACGAATTATTATGTAAACTCTAAACACTGAATGTTACAATTTCAAATGAATACTAACTTTTACACGTTTACGCACGGGACTGGGAAACTTCTGACACTTGTTCTGTGATTACAGTCAGATGCAGAAAACAAATTAGAGGTAGCTGACGAAGACAGGAAGTCAGCCAACGAATTATTGAGGAAGTTACGAGCCGAGAACACGGCCTTCAAGGTGAGATATACGTGACAACAATGAATTAGTGAGGAAGTTACGAGCTGAGAACACGGCCTTTAAAGACCCAACTTTAAGTTAACACCCTAAATTGTTAGCCGTCTGTCAATCAAACATTTAACAATAGATCTCAGGTGGAGTGACATCTGTAGAGACTGTGGTCTGGAGGGACCCCATAGAGGTGTTTTGATAATAGTAACAGCCAGTACCTACTGGCATTCTTTAGATCTTGAGAAAGACCTGTATTCTAGAGTTTTGATAGCACTGACCTGTCTACAACTGCTATTTTCTCGTAATTCAATTGTTTTTAAAAAGACCCCTGAACAACGCAATTTTAACATAATTGTAGTTTCCCCCTCTATATACATGTATTATAAATTACACAGTTAGAAATCAAACAATAATTTGCCCATTATCAGTTTATGATAGTTCTATATTTATAAAAGAAATGAGGGCTAAGGGGAGACCTTGGATTGTGTTATTACACAATTTAAAGTCTGTAAAACCACTTTGTGGTATCAGATTTTCTCAGGTTGAACAAGAGAACAAGTTGAACTTGTTTATAGGGTTTTTATTTCTCTCTCAAGATTAACGAGGGTAGAGTTACCTGCCCTTGTACTGAACATTCATGGAGGATATGGATTCATGTTGTGTTTTTTTTTCAATTCTGAAATTGACGAATTTTGAAAAGCTACAGTACTGATTTTAAAGTTTATAGTAATTTTTTACAGTTGGAGATCGAGAAACAAAGGACTCGACACCGAGATGAAGTCGGCATGTTGTCAACGGAAACCGAAGAGTTACAGGGTAAGATTGAGGAGCTGAAAAACGAGATCCGTCTGAATGAAGAGGCTTTGTCTCATGCCACCATCCAATATAACCTACAGACCAGCAACCTCAGGACAGAGATCTCCGTCATCAACTCCGTGCTGGAGAAGGAGAAGGCTTCCAAAGATAAGCTAGAGGCCGAGGTACGTAACTAAATTTGAAAAAGTTATCTAATGAGAGAGACACTTATCTAATGATAGAGACAGTTATCTAATGAGAGAGACAGTTATCTAATGATAGACACAGTTATCTAATGAAAGAGACAGTTATCTAATGATAGAAACAGTTATTTAATGATAGACACAGTTATCTAATGAGAGAGACAGTTATCTAATGATAGACACAGTTATTTAATGATAGACACAGTTATCTAATGATAGACACAGTTATCTAATGATAGACACAGTTATCTAATGATAGAGACAGTTATCTAATGATAGACACAGTTATCTAATAAGAGAGACATTTATCTAATGAGACAGACAGTTATCTAATGAGAGAGACAGTTATCTAATGATAGACACAGTTATTTAATGATAGACACAGTTATCTAATGAGACAGACAGTTATCTAATGAGACAGACAGTTATCTAATGAGAGAGACAGTTATCTAATGATAGACACAGTTATCTAATAAGAGAGACAGTTATCTAATGAGAGAGACAGTTATCTAATGAGAGACAGTTATTTAATGAGAGAGTTATCTAATGAGAGACAGTTATCTAATGAGAGAGACAGTTATCTAATGATAGAGACAGTTATCTAATGATAGAGACAGTTATCTAATGGGAGAGACAGTTATCTAATGATAGACACAGTTATCTAATGAGAGAGACAGTTATCTAATGATAGACACAGTTATCTAATGATAGACAGTTATCTAATGATAGACACAGTTATCTAATGAGAGAGACAGTTATCTAATGATAGACACAGTTATTTAATGAGAGAGACAGTTATCTAATGATGGAGACAGTTATCTAATGAGAGAGACAGTTATCTAATGGGAGAGACAGTTATCTAATGATAGAGACAGTTACCTAATGAGAGAGACAGTTATTTAATGAGAGAGACAGTTATCTAATGAGAGAGACAGTTATCTAATGATAGACACAGTTATCTAATGATAGACACAGTTATCTAATGAGAGAGACAGTTATCTAATGATAGACACAGTTATCTAATGAGAGAGACAGTTATCTAATGAAGTTATCTAATGAGAGAGACAGTTATCTAATGAGAGAGACAGTTATCTAATGATAGACACAGTTATCTGATGAGAGACACAGTTATCTAATGAGAGAGACAGTTATCTAATGAGAGAGAGTTATCTAATGATAGACATAGTTATCTAATGAGAGACACAGTTATCTAATAAGAGACACAGTTATCTAATGAGAGAGACAGTTATCTAATGAGAGACAGTTATTTAATGATAGAGACAGTTATCTAATGAGAGACAGTTATCTAATGATAGAGACAGTTATCTAATGAGAGAGACAGTTATCTAATGAGAGAGACAGTTATCTAATGATAGACACAGTTATCTAATGATAGACACAGTTATCTAATAAGAGAGACAGTTATCTAATGAGAGACACAGTTATTTAATGAGAGACACAGTTATTTAATGAGAGAGACAGTTATCTAATGATAGAGACAGTTATCTAATGATAGAGACAGTTATCTAATGAGAGACACAGTTATCTAATGATAGAGACAGTTATCTAATAAGAGAGACAGTTATCTAATGAGAGAGACAGTTATCTAATGAGAGACAGTTATCTAATGATAGAGACAGTTATCTAATGATAGAGACAGTTATCTAATGAGAGAGACAGTTATCTAATGAGAGACAGTTATCTAATGAGAGACAGTTATCTAGTGATAGAGACAGTTATTTAATGAGAGAGATGGTTATCTAATGAGAGACACGGTTATCTAATGATAGACACAGTTATCTAATGATAGACACAGTTATCTAATGATAGACACAGTTATCTAATAAGAGAGACAGTTATCTAATGATCAACACAGTTATCTAATGAGAGAGACAGTTATCTAATGATAGACACAGTTATCTAAATAAATCATAGACACAGTTATCTAATGATAGACACAGTTATCTAATGAGAGAGACAGTTATTTAATGAGAGAGACAGTTATCTAATGATAGACACAGTTATCTAATGAGAGAGACAGTTATCTAATGATAGACACAGTTATCTAATGATAGACACAGTTATCTAATGATAGACACAGTTATCTAATAAGAGACACAGTTATTTAATGAGAGAGACAGTTATCTAATGATAGACACAGTTATCTAATGAGAGAGACAGTTATCTAATGATAGACACAGTTATCTAATGATAGACATAGTTATCTAATTATAGACACAGTTATCTAATGAAAGAGACAGTTATCTAATGAGAGAGACAGTTATCTAATGAGAGAGACAGTTATCTAATGAGAGAGACAGTTATCTAATGATAGACACAGTTATCTAATAAGAGAGACAGTTATCTAATGATAGACATAGTTATCTAATGATAGACACAGTTATCTAATGATAGACACAGTTATCTAATGATAGAAACAGTTATCTAATGAGAGAGACAGTTATTTAATGAGAGAGACAGTTATCTAATGATAGACACAGTTATTTAATGATAGACACAGTTATCTAATAAGAGAGACAGTTATCTAATGATAGAAACAGTTATTTAATGATAGACACAGTTATCTAATAAGAGAGACAGTTATCTAATGATAGACATAGTTATCTAATGATAGACACAGTTATCTAATGATAGAAACAGTTATCTAATGATAGACACAGTTATCTAATGATAGAGATAGTTATCTAATGATAGACATAGTTATCTAATGAGAGAGACAGTTATTTAATGAGAGAGACAGTTATCTAATGATAGACACAGTTTTCTAATGATAGAAACAGTTATCTAATGAGAGAGACAGTTATTTAATGAGAGAGACAGTAATCTAATGATAGACATAGTTATCTAATGAAAGAGACAGTTATTTAATGAGAGACAGTTATCTAATGAAAGAGACAGTTATTTAATGAGAGAGACACAGCTATTTAATGATTGAGACAGAGCTATTTAATGATTGAGACAGAGCTATGCCATCTATTGTTCATTGCTGCTACCACATTTTGACAATCTTAATCATATCTATATATTTTTTTTTTTTTACAAAGATGCCTTTCTATGACTGAGTAGAATATTTACCTGTTGAGTCTGGTTCTGTTAGACATAAATAATCAATATGTATTTTATATTTTGAGAATGATAAAGTTATTCACAGATTACTTACATTATCAATATTTTCTGTGTATGTCAGAACGAATGCACAATATAGCTTGTTTCATTTCCTCCTGAACAGTTGTCGTCTCTAAAGACACGGTACCATTCCAGTTCTCTTGAGCTTGACAAATCGGAGCAGGCCAGAAACGAAGCAGAAAGGTAGATAAACATTCTGTATACAGAGTTATTTACACCTCACAGGTAGATAAACATTCTGTATACAGAGTTATTTACACCTCACAGGTAGATAAACATTCTGTATACAGTTATTTACACCTCACAGGTTAATAAACATTATGTCTACAGTTATTTACACCTCACAGGTAGATAAACATTCATTAGTTATTTACACCTCACAGGTAGATAAACATTCTGTATACAGTTATTTACACCTCACAGGTAGATAAACATTCATTAGTTATTTACACCTCACAGGTAGATAAACATTCTGTATACAGTTATTTACACCTCACAGGTAGATAGCTATACGAGGGTTGTTTGATATGTAATGTGTATTGTTCCACAGCGCGATATTGCTTTGCACGATTTCGTTGATGATGATACTCCTTAATAGCTCTATTCAATACCTTTCCAACGGTATAAACACGAGCCTTCAGCTCCACATAGTTTTGAACTTATAGTTATGTCAATAGAGCCAGTCGTTGACCATTGTTGTAAAAATGGTTGGGGAACGGGTTGAGAATATTGAAGAAATTAGAGCTTCTAAATATAAAAGTTCACACAAAATTTGGTCATTTGGTAATGCAGATTTTTATTGAATTGGGGGAAGTTGATGGGTCTGATAAGGTATCTTATGAGACAGTTCGTAGGTGGAGAAAGAAATTTCTGACTGGCACAGAGTGTGTCAAAGATGCAGCAAAATCTGACCGACCTGTGACTAACAGGCAAGGCAAATGTCACAAAAGTCAGGGAAATAATTGAAAGTGATGGCAGATACACGATTCGTGATATTGCCGAAGCTGTTGGCATATCACTATCGCGGGTGCATTTCATTTTGAAGCGTATTTTGAAAGGGAGGTGAGAAAGAAATGACTGTGGTGAAAATCAAATGGGGGCAGAGATTTCCCCGTGTGTGGTATGTGTATGTAGGAATTTTAGGAGTAAATGAATCAGTATTAGTAATGTATATAAATCTTTAAAAATTTTCCTGTATACAATAAGATTATATTAAGAGAAAGAAATTATTTTGGTTTTGTGTTGTAAAGAGTTTTGATGCGTTTGACTTTTACACACTACCGTCTGATTCAGGCGACTACAACACGACAAGGAGGAAATGTCCAGGCAGCTGGAAACCAAAGACAAAGAAGTGTCCAGTCTGAAGGACAATATACAGGGCCTGCTGCATCGCATTACAAACCTAGAGAATAAACTCAACCTCACTGAGAATGAGGTAAACTTCTGTCAATATTATGTAAAGTTCAGTCAATATTATGTAAAGTTCAGTCAATATCATGTAAAGTTCAGTCAATATAGAATGATGCGACACTCAGTCAATAAAGATTGAGGTGATGTTCAGTCAGTATGGAATATGTTAAATAGGAAAATGTTTTAGGTTGAAATAAATATCAGTAATATTAATATATAAATGATTGAACTTCCATTATGATTATAGTTTATGAACTCTAAACTTTACTTGGGAGTTGAATTAGGCATGAGAGTTCCTGGATTTTCAAAACTAGGTGACCCTGATATACTTCCCAGTGCACGACTCCCATACAGGGTGTGTAAAGCTTACCAGTGCTTCAAATTTTATCTGATTTTCAAATATTTGTACTGCCCTACCAGGGATTTTTTTAGGGTCTGTCGGGGGCCGAAATAAGGCCACGTTCCCAATGCTAAAAAACAGGTATTTTTCCCAATTTTTACTTTGAAATTCCCAAACAATATAAACAAATCAAAGCAGGATAGCCTTATTATTCATAATTATATCTCCTTCACAGGCCCGCAGATTACAATTTTGCTTTTAAGCAGACCTACATTTTATGGCCTCTGCTTCTTTGAATGAGATAAGCTTTGACCAAATGGAAAGTCAGGAGTCCAATTATACTTTAATGCCTTAATATACCTTAATGCACTCTGGTTTGGGTTTTTTCCCTACTTTTTTGTAGGGAACATTTTTCCCAATTTCAAGCAAATGTTGCTATTTTTCCCAATTGGAAAGGCCCAGACCCTTGAAATCAAGACCTTTAAAAAGTCGTTGCCTACAATAGTCTAACATCAGAAGATAGTCTTACTGAGCAAAAATCACAAATTGCAAGTCCAACACAAAGAGCTCAATGATTAGATTCAGTCCACATGAATTTTTACTCAATACATTTTACTCACATATGGTGAACACTGAAATTTAATCCTGGATCAAATTTCGACAGAATGAAATAACATGATCAGCTCAACCTGTAAATATCATAATTTAAATAAGAATCAGGAATCGTCACACAAAGAAGTCCTTTGACATGGTCATGGGAAAGAGTCGGAAGTAAGAAGGGGAAGTAACTGACATTCTGCAGTGAAAAGAAGGGGAAATAACTGACATTGTTATTTTTATTGTAGTTACACAAGACGGAGGCCTTACTGCTGGAGAAGAATAACACACTTAACAAAGCCCAGAAGGACCTGGACTTCCTACAGAGCGCCCACATCGCGTCCGAGGAGAAGTGTCACACGGAAATGGTACGCTATCAGAATATTTTCGACTGTTCGGAAATAATCACATAATCACAGAATATTCTTCTCTGTTCAGAAATAATCACAAAATATTCTTCTCTGTTCAGAAATAATCACAGAATATTCTTCTCTGTTTAGATATAATTACAAATAATGTAACGATGATCATTGTAGTTATGTGTAGTTATTGTGACATATCTAGCAGACATGTGTCCTAGTTATGTATAACTATTGTAACACGTCTAGCAGTCCTGTGTAGTAAATAATCATGATCCTGTAGCGAAATATCGATCAACTTGTCTTCCTATTACGACTTTTTTCAGGAGCTGCATAACAAATTACAAACAAAGTTAGATCAGCTACAGGAACGGTAAGTTGAATTTCACAAATCATTGGGGGGGGGGGGTTACAAGAAAATAAAGGCTGTGATGGAGTTTTACCTTCTATATAGTTTAGTCATCGGCTTACACAATGAAGACCACACTTGTATCTTGTTTGACGTCCCTCTAGAGAATTCTTCTTCACTCTTATGGAGAGTCAGTTGCAGCCATTAGTCTTATTCAATATATACACAGTAGATGAGTTACTTCCCTTTTCTTGTTTACTGTGGTTTCACAATGACAGGCTGCTCAGTTACACTCTGGTGAAAGAATTAAATTTCTCAAGGAACGAAAGTAATTTTTACTCATACGATATACAGTAAGCTGGGTCAGTTTACGCATTATAAACAGCAAAGTTTCAGTTTTAAAATTACACGGGTGTGAACTGCAAATCTTTACACCGGCATGCTTCATTAAGTGTGTTTGTGAGCATCTGGCTATCATTACAATTTGTAGAGATATCTGAGACAAAACCGTATTGTCTATTATATATATATAAATGTGTACGTATTGTCTATTATATATATATAAATGTATACGTATTGTCTATTATATATATACATATAAATGTGTACGTGTTGTGTATTATATGTATATAAATGTATTGTGGATTCTAGGCACACCTCCATGCAGCATGAGAACTTGTCGCTCACACAGCAGGTGGACAATCTACAGAGGAGTATCGCGGAGCTCGGCGGAGACAAAAGTGTGGAGTATAATAAAATCATCGCCAGCATGCAGGCTGATGCCGAAAAGGTTAGAATCTTGTTGTCATGGAAACCAAACAATAATAGTTATACTACCTTGTTGTCATGGAAACAACACAAGAATAGTTATACTATCTTGTCGTCATGGAAACAACACAAGAATAGTTGTACTATCTTGTTGTCATGGAAACAACACAATAAAAGGTTTTATCTCTTATATAAAATAATGAAAGATCTTTAAGGATGAATTAACAGTGCTATATATCTTTAGGGCTGTTCCATTAAAACATGAGGTACCTGGGGAAGGCACTTTAAAATTTGGGTAACCACCCATAGAAGCATAAAAATGTAATGAGGGACCACTCACAGAAGCAATTTGAGATAGTGCGGCACCACCCATAGAAGTGAAATAAATGTGAAATACACTTTTTCTTTAAATTTAATATGTATGAATGACTATTTATAACCCCTGAATAGAGGTCTATTTTCAGATGTTCCCAAGCATGATAGTAAAGAGAAGAGTATCTTGGGTCTCATCACCATTCAAATAACTGGCCATCAATGAAGCTTGATCATAGAACCATCAATTTATTTTATCAAGACTGTCTTTCTTAAACACGATGAACTAAATCAATTTTATAAGTCTACCTGTTCATAAAAAGCCTAGTATTGTAAATGTTCAAAAACAACTATTAGGCCACAGTTTTTTAATTTATTGGTTTACGGATTTTAAAAATAAAATTTAGGGTCAGTTGGGAGAAAAAAAAAATTAAAATAAAATAAGCATTTTTAATATCTATCGTTTCATTTTCAATAAATCATTAACATTATTTCGTGAGTACAAATAAACAAAACATGTATTTTAAAAATATTAGATAAAAAATTCTTTAGAGTGACTAGTACATTAATATGAATTTTGGGGAAAAAATGCAATTCAAATTCAGTGTATAACTATATACTGTACATGTATCTATTTACACTTTGGTAGAACATAAGCCGAGAATGTGTAAGGTCATATCTCTTAGATGTATCCAGTATTTATATAATGTTGTTCAGTAATTTTGCTGTATTATGCTCAATAAAGATTTTACATTAACAAATTGTAAACATAAAGAAAAAAAAATTAATATAAGCACTAAATTACAATTGTATGTAGTAATTCCACTTTTAGTTTCAGAATGTTTATACCCCCATGAAATAATTTTTAACCCCATTTTCCCCACATAGACATGCCCATGGAATTATCTACCATCTTTTTGAAAGAAAAGTTTCTTGTTTTTCATTTTTATTTGATACTAAAATTCTTTCCACCGCTACACAAGGTATACTAATTTACGAGAAATATGCATACCTTTCTGAGTTTTATCTGGTCATATTTTTTACAGGCGTTCATCATATTAATTTCAAAAGCATCTAACAATTTCTCACACTGTTAGAACTATTCCCTGTTAGGATTTTTGACGGCAGAGATGCACGAACATGTATTCAAATACATTTATTATGACAGTCACTAGTTAGAATAATCTAAATGTGTCTCGGTACAGGTCCTCACCACACTCAAACCGGGTCCGTAGGACATTATCACTAACAATAGAACATCCAATCAAGTAAAGTCGCTAACAACTGTACCTTCCTCTCATCTTTAAACACCCAAATAGCACTGCATTTTGTGTTATGTTAGCAGCAAGAATACCGCCAATTGTATGAGAAATATTTATTTCTATCAATTCCTTTTTTTCGTGATGAAATGTCATCTCAGCATCTGTTTCGTCGCCAAGAATGATATAGGTATCACACCGGTAATTGTCCAATCAAAATGAACTTAGTCAATTGTAGTTCCATATATTTAAAGAAATATTTTTTTTCCTTGCGCGATTTTTCTCATTTCCTCTTCTTCTTTTCTCTTAATTTTTGTACCCCTGATTAGGAAATTTTGTGTACAGTCAAACTTGTATTTAGAGACCGTCCAACGGAGAATGAAAAAAAGGTCACATATGACAGGTGGTCTCTTAATACAGGTTGCCTATTTTCCGTAGTTAATGGATAAAATTTCACAAATAATTTATACCATGGAGTAAATGACTACATGTATTTGGAATTTATCATTAAGAATATCAAGTACGGTTTTAATAGTTGTAAAATGAAATTAATAATACACTGTAGTTAAAAATCTAGAATACGATGTGTTGTATCATAATTTTTTATACATCAAAATTACATTTAATCTAATTAAGAATGATAAACTTTTCATGCATTTCATATTACACATTTACATGAGATTTAAAAATTATTTATGAGCTGCATGTAAATTTTCTAAAACTTATAAACACTTTGTTGTAAAGGGTATTTATGTATAGCCTACTTGTACAGTGTAACTAAAAAATGCAGCACTTGTGGTAAGAAAACAAATGGTGAAGTGTTGCGTCTCCTTTTGTACAATACGTGCTGGAAAAATGTTATTCAATTTGAGAAACATTAAATAAATCACTATATATCCATTGTATATGCACAGCAAATCTTTTAAGCTTAGAACTAATGCAGGCAATTTTCTTGAACTCGAACATGTCAAATACTCGGGACATTTCGAAGTGAGCCGCTAGTTCCGGTCATTATTCTGGAAACCTCTAGTATCTCATGCAGGAAAACTGTGAATACTCCGTTTAAAATTTTAGTCCTGAGCACAATATTTACCTGATTTATATCGCAATCGGGCAAATTTTTTACTCTGTTGATCATAATGGTATAACAAGTGGTAGATTTTCATTTCCGATCTAGCCTACCCGGCACTTAAAGTTTGTCGAAATTCACACCTTCAAATACACCGGCCTTGATTCTCTGATCCTTGATTTTGTTAAATAAACAACAATTCGGGTTATATTAATTAACCACACAGGACACTGCATGTTGACAGCTTAGGTATAATGATTTATTCAGAGGGCCGACTAATCAAGATCATCGCCAAACTGCGTATTAAAACGAAAGTGTTAGGGGCGATAATTCCCAGAATAGTCGTGCGTTTGAAAACGAAAGTATTAGGGGCGATAATTCCCAGAATAGTCGGCTCAACCGAAATCGAAAGTAGTAATCACGTTGTAATCGAAAAATGTACAGTCGTTAAATAGAGGTAAAATTTCGTTAAAATACACGAAAAGGTTGTAAAAATCATGGTCGTTGGTCGCGTCAGACAGGTGGTCGTTTAATACAGGTGCAATATATAGAGTAACGTCTTGGGGGGAACTTTTTATGGTCACATACGACAGTGAGTCGCTTAATACAGTGGGTTGCTATGGCAGTTTTGACTGTAATTTGTAGAAATAATCAAGTGTATACAAAGGAACTATTCGCTGTTGGTAGCTGAGGCTACTTCTTGAGGTGCACTCCGGCTGTTTACACACATGTGAAAAACACGTGGATTTGAGGGTAGTCTTGTTTGCGGGTAAATTTTTTTTCGAAAATGCCGCGTAGGGTGTTGTTTTTCTGGTGTCGGCAGACGAATAGGTAACATCGAACGTGTCTGACTGCGTTATTCGGCATCAATTTTGTAAACTGATTTTTAATGATTTTTTCCCCTCTATAGTAATATATAGTGAAAATAATTACCGGTGTGATACCTTGAATAGGTATCGGTACTGTCATCGTGCGTGACCATATCTGTTTACATGGTTTTTAAAAATACGGAATAAAGATATTTCACAAAACGAATAATGATTACCAAATACAAATCAATACGTTTGCGTTTCACGATTTTCTATTCGTAAAATTGAAAATGCATTTTATTTTTATTTTCGATTTGACATGTTGGGTAGAATCGGCAGAATTTAAAAAAAAAACCCGTTTCAATAGACCACGAGCACGTTTCGTTTTCCATTTTGGACAAGGGAGATAATCCTAATTTCCGGTCGCTATAATTTTAGAGTCAAACTGGAAACGATAACCAGATCGCGGAACCTCATCGACCGAGATAAAATGAAGACAGAAAACGGTGTTTGTTTCACATTCTACTTTCAACCCTTCCCTTCTCTTGTTGCATTCCTCTCAGTTTCGGTAAAAAAAATAAAGATTTTATCAAAACAACCACCCACAGATGCAGTTTTCTGGCAGTAGGTACCCACCATAGATGCAATTTTCTACCAATGACAAGCACCCATAGATTTTTTTTTAATTACCGTCCCCGGGTACCTCATATGTTTTAATGGAACAGCCCTTAGTGGATATCTGGCATAGTAAATGTTTATATATACCCAGCATAGTGTAAAGGGCCCGGATAACTCTGCTATATATCTTTACAGGCTTTAGTGAATGTTTATTATACCCCCCGAACTTTGTTCGGGGGGGGGGGGTATATAGGAATCACTCTGTCTCTCCGTCTGTCCGTCCGTCTGTCTGTCTCCAGATTCTTGTCGAGGCCATAACTTCTTTGTTCTTTGACATAGGCATACCATATTTTGCACACAGGTGGATCACCATGAGACTGTGTCAAGTACCTTCATGATCTCCATATGACCTTGACCCTTGACCTCAAGGTCAAAATTAAATTTGTTTTTTTTTTTTACAATGGATTCGTGTCCGGGCCATAACTTCTTTGTTCTTTGACATAGGCATACCATATTTGACACATGAGTGTATCACCATGAGACGATGTGTCAGGTACCTTCTTGACCTCCATATCACCATGACCTCAAGGTCAAAATTAAATGTTTTTACAATGGATTCATGTCAGGGCCATGACTTCTTTGTTCTTTGACATAGGCATACCATATTTGACACATGAGTGTATCACCATGAGACAATGTATTGGGTACCTTCATGACCTCTATATGACCTTGAACTTTGACCTCAAGGTCAAAATTGATTATAGGGTTTTGACATAGTCATATCATAAGACATGGGTGTATCAACATGAGACTATGTGTCATGAACATTCATGACCTCTTTATGATCTTGACCGTTGATCTCAAGGTCAAAATTATAGGTTTATACTATGGATTTGTGTTCGGACTATATCTTCCATTTTCTTCTACAAAGGCATACCATATTTTTACACTCGCAGGAAAGAGGTAATTTATACCTATTAACAACACCCTTTGGGAGATTGGGATAAGCGGGGGGTATTCTTAGTGAGCATTGCTCACAGTACCTCTTGTTTTATACATACCCAGCATTGTGTAAAGGGGATAACTCTGCTATAAATCTTTACAGGCTTTAGTGAATGTTTATTTTATACATACCCAGCATTGTATAAGGGGGATAACTCTGCTATATCTGTTCAGATGAAGACACACTGGGAGGAGAGGAACATTCTTTTGTCCGATCAGTGCTCCCGGCTGAAGGAAGAGAATCGCAACATCGAGACTCGTCGCTCTCAGCTCGAACAGGAAAACACTCGGCTGAATAACGAGATCGCCGACCACATCCGCAAAATCTCGGTGGTGGAGGCGAACCACCAGAATCTGGAACATGTAAGATACGCTTCACTGACTCGACACTTGTAAGATACGCTTCACTGACTCGACACTTGTAAGATACGCTTCACTGACTCGACACTTGTAAGATACGCTTCACTGACTCGACACTTGTAAGATACGCTTCACTGACTCGACACTTGACCTCAGTGCATGTCTACAATACAAACTTCATTACAATATATACAAATGAGATTACTGTATGTACAGACTTGGTTATGGTACATATAGATACAGATTTAAATGCTTTACCCGATATTTTTGGACACTGAAGATTTCTTCTATGCATTTTGTGTGTCTGTAATATTAATCTTGGTTAGCAATTTTGTAAAGTTCCCAAATAGAGACTTCAAATTTGCTGGTTTAAAGGTCAAGATCAAATGTATATTTCAAGATCGTATTTCAAGATAAGCTACAATAGGAATTGCACATAACGAGAAGGATAGATTCTGACAAACACATAATGTTCTGACATCCACTGTCACGTAGTGTGATATAAGATATGTGTTGAAGGCGAAAGTTCATTGTAAGGTCATGGATTTGAAATATTGTATCTTGTCATTGCAGACCAAACGAAGCATGGATGAAGAGAAGACCAGGTTACAAATGGAAATCGAGAAATACCGGGAGAAGTGCAATCACGAACGCGAGAAATGTATCGAGGCGCAGAGTAAATACAACACCGTCCAGGATCAGCTGAGGCGAATCCAGGAGAGGGAGG
The DNA here is from genome assembly GCF_947568905.1 of Ostrea edulis. Taxonomy (NCBI): domain Eukaryota; kingdom Metazoa; phylum Mollusca; class Bivalvia; order Ostreida; family Ostreidae; genus Ostrea; species Ostrea edulis. The sequence continues at coordinate 68,255,022 of NC_079170.1, forward strand.
AAACAAACACTCAAAAACTCCTCAACAGCTCCGCCAACATGGAGGCGGTCAGTAAATCCAAGTCAGAGCTGGAAGAGAGTTATCAGAACCTGAAGCTGGAAAACGCGAAGCTGGAGGCCGAGGTCAAACATGAACGACACCGTGTCGAGATGTTAGAAAAGGACCTGAATGATTCGCAGAAGGTACAGACTTTATTTACGACTAGATAATGTCAGCTCAAGATGACTGCACCACTAGATATCTTTCATTTCTAAGGCCAATTTTTTTTTAAATTGGTTTACGGATTTCAAAATTTCAAATCCATTTGGAAGAGGTAAAAAAAAAAAAGTTCAAATGACAAAATGTTAAGTAATAAAAATGAACTTGATTTGAGGTCAATGTTTTATTATCACCTTTAATATTCTCTTCACTGTCAACTTAAGACAGTGGTATGTACATGTAGCGACTATTGTGCACCTTGGCAACAATGCCGTTTCCTTCAAAAATGTTATTTGTTTATTAAATTAACTTTCTATCATTATCAAATGTCCATTGTTCACCGTTTAGTTATGTAAATCCCAAAATAAAAGAACTACATCGTTTTTCCATTCAAAAGATGGCATCCATGACGTATATAGGGACACACTATTCACCTGAAGTACTAAAATCCTGACTGACCTTACCAAGCTTAGATTTTGTCAAAAAATTTACTTTTAAGTTTTAAAGTCTTATTTATGAAGTCAAGTAAAGTTATATATAAAATTCATGAACCCTATAAACATTTATTAAAAAATTCTGAATTTTATATAGGTCAGATCAATTTATTGTTGGTAGTCAACAAATGTTATACAATGAATGAATTCAATAATGTTAAATGTTTTCAACCTCCTTCAATATATGAAGAATTACACATATTAATTAAGAAAAATATTTCTTGAAAATTCATTAATAAGAATTTAAAAGTGTATCCTCGGCAAAATGTATGCATGGTAAGGTCAGGTAGGGTTATACTTATTTAGGTGATTAGTGCAACCCAACGTACGTCATGGATGCCATCTGAAAACAAGTGTTTGTTTTTATTTTGGGATTTACATATCTAAATGGTATGCAATGCATAACTAATGCTAATTACAGAAGTTAGTTTAATAAACAGATAACTTATTGGAAGCAAAAAGCATTGTTAATAAGGTGCAGAATAATTGTTAGCACCAGCTGAAGTTGACTGATATTCCACACATGACACTTGAATATTATGGACTGTCCCGAGATTTCGACGGAGGCATCTGTCCAAATATCCAGTCCAGCGGAATCTATTTTCTTTTCTTTCTTTCTTTTTTTTTTTTATTTTGTGAAAAGGAAAAATTACAGTGTTGGAAATATAAAAAGGAGTGAAAATCCATTTTTTTTTTTTTTTTTTTTTTTCATCCCAAAAAATCAGTGCGGCGGATCCGTAAACCAACTCAATAAAAAAAAAGGGTCTAAGAAATCAGTCTACAGTTGAACTCTGGTATCTCGAACACTGATATCTCAAATACCATGGGTAATTGGAGGTCCCAACTACATTTTCTTTATGTATTTTAACCTCAGTAACTCGAACCCTCAGACATCTCGAAGTTTCTTCTCGGCTCCATCGAGTTGGAGATAACAAAGTCTGACTGTACTATAACGCATATACTGTACAATGTGTGGAGAGAAATCATTCTGATATTTAACATATACTGTACAATGTGTGGAGAGAAATCATTCTGATATTTAACATATACTGTACAATGTGTGGAGAGAAATCATTCTGATATTTAACATATACACATGTATATACTATGTGAGTCAGTTTTATGATTAGAATTTATGTGTATGCTTTTGTTCAGGTCCGCAACAGTCTAGAAGCATTGTGTTCAAATCTAAAGACCACCAACTCTCACCTGGAAGACAAACTAGGGGTATGTTTCTCATTATTCTGTGTCTCGTCAGTTTTTGTACACATGGGTCTAGTAAATAATCGTAAACTAACACGATGGTATGTCTGAATATAGGTGTTCAGTAGGGATGATTTAACCATGTTTATAAAGTACATTTTGTCTTACAACTTGCATGTTGAAATGCAAAACATATTATATAAAATGTATAAATCGCAGAATATGGTCATCATTTTTAAGAAGTTCTGAGATGTTTTATGCGTAAATAACTGATGTCACTATATATAAGTTAACAAAAATGGCTGCATGCACATAAGTTCAGGACCCAGTTGCACGACGGTTAACTTTAAGAGACAGTCGACTACCCATTAAGTCTTACATTTACATAGTGTTAACTAGACATTATAACTGTCTGTTAAAATGAACTCGTCTTCATACAACGGGGCCCTATACACTAACACATGAAGGAATGAAATTTTACCAGATAAAACTCACTGTTTTAGTAAAAGAAAAATGTTGTTTTATTTAGCATGCTGTCATCACTGACTTAGGCTCAGATGTAAGTCACAAGCTCGTCTCACCAGCTTGTTTTTTGTTTTAGTGTAGCTTGTCTCTAGCTTGTAGAGCTTTTAATAACCTCTGCTGTCTCTGTCTCTGTAGTGGTGAACTGTGTGTCAGTCCTTCTACTCGGGTTATGGAACTCGGCTGTTTTAGTTTATCGCTGTGACCTCTGAATTTCTGCATGATATAGATTGTATATACATGTGCTTTCCAAATACTCTTATGAATTCTCCAAATTGATTTCTCCCAAAATTGGAAGATTTTTAAAAATATCAGTTTGAAATGTTTCTCCAAATAAGTTTGTATTAGGTGAACTTTCTTTCAGAAATTTGAATTTTTTTTTTATCAGAATCACATAAAAATTCAATACTTTTCCTTGTTCAATTAGTTCATTTTCACTCTTAAAAAAATTGTCTTATTTAACATAAGCACATGAAATTCATCTATGTCACGACCACATCTAAGTAAAATTCTGTTATTCTTTTCCTTTCGATATTGCTTTTTCCTAAGTTAGGTTATGAATCTAAATTCACGTTGATGCCTAATTTACGGCTTTCCTTGTCTATTGCCACCATTATAACGAATTACTAAAGACTAGTCAGTTTTGTGTGTTGGTTTTGGGATCTGCAGGAAGAGAGCACAACTAAATCACTCATTGCACAGGAGGCGGAGGAGCACAAAGATCTGTGGGAGAAAGAGGTGATATCTCGCTCTAAACTCGGTCTGAAGGTATGTAGATCTCCGATACAAAACTCCCCACAGCGTTTCCCTAACTCGCCTTAATCCTCTAACTCTACAATACAAAACTCCCCACGACATATCTCTACAATACAAAACTCCCCATGGCGTAGCTCTACAATACAAAACTCCCCACGGTATAGCTCTACAATACAAAACTCCCCATGGCGTAGCTCTACAATGCAAAACTCCCCACGGCATAGCTCTACAATACAAAACTCCCCATGGCATAGCTCTACAATACAAAACTCCCCATGGCATAGCTCTATAATACAAAACCCCACAGCGTAGCTCTGCAATACAAAACTCCTCACGGCATAGCTCTACAATACAAAACCCCACAGCGTAGCTCTGCAATACAAAACTCCCCATGGCGTAGCTCTACAGTACAAAACTTCCCACAGCATAGCTCTCCAATACAAAACTCGCCATGTCGTAGCTCTACAATACAAACCCCACGGCATACCTCTACAATACAAAACTCCCCACGGCATACCTCCACAATACACATTTCCCTACGGCATAGCTCTACAATACAAAACTCCCCATGGCGTAGCTCTACAATACAAACCCCACGGCATACCTCTACAATACAAAACTCCCCACGGCGTAGCTCTACAATACAAACCCCACAGCATAGCTCTACAATACAAAACTTCCCACGGCGTAGCTCTACAATACACAACTCCCCATGGCATACCTCTACAATGCAAAACTCACCACGGCATAGCTCTACAATACAAAACTTCCCACGGCGTAGCTCTGCAATACACAACTCCCCACAGCATAGCTCTACAATACAAAACTCTACAATACAAAATTCCCTACGGCATAGCTCTACAATACAAAACTCGCCATGGCATAGCTCTACAATACAAAACTCCCCACGACATACCTCTACAATACAAAATTCCCCACGGCGTAGCTCTACAATACAAAACTCCCCATGGCGTAGCTGTCTGATACAAAACTCCCCATGGCATAGCTCTACAATACAAAACTCCCCATGGCATAGCTCTACAATACAAAACTCTCCATGGCATAGCTCTACAATACAAAACTCCCCACAGTGTAGCTGTCTGATACAAAACTCCCTATTGTGTTTCACCAATTTGTCTTATTTCTCTAACTCTTCATTCTGGCAGTCTTAATTCTCTAACTCTTCATTTCTGGCTATTAATTGGCATTAGAGGCTATTTTCTTATCAGTGCACATTTCAATTGATATATTCCTGTACGTAATGTAAATTTGTATATTTCAATTAGATATTCTTGTACGTAATGTAGATTTGTACAGACCCTGAAATGTGCTACTACACCTTAAAAACGAACCGAACCGTTCCGTGCAAGAAACGAACCGTACCGTTCAAGAAACGTACCGTACCGTGCAAAAAACGAACCATACCGTCCCGTTCAAGAAACGAACCGTATCATTCAAAAAGCGTACCGTACCGTGCAGAAAGTGTGCAGGATAATATTATGCAAACCCCGCCCCCAAAAGCCCGAAACCGTACCGTGCAGAAAGCGTGCAATTTATGTCACGTGACCCACTTTTTCATGAAAATCGGACTTCGCGTGATAAAGGATAGGAATATATATGTATTATCATCATTTTATTTGATTCAAAGACAAATGCAACAGATATCTAACATTATTAATTATGAATGCTGACAAAAAAGGACGTACAAACTTCACGTGCAGATATCCTGGATCTTTCATAATGCCGATGATAAATCACAATAAATGTGAAGTGCAGAAAATAATCATTGTGTCATTTGCAACTTTAGTGTATTCAAAACAAAATTCACTTCTTCTTAAAAACTTTTCCAATTTAGGCACTGTAATTTATATCCGGAAACTTAATACGCTTTGTTTTTACACTTACGCACGCTTATGTCAGGGAGCAGTTCATGTAACAACTTTTTATAAAATTGTAAATTAATAAATGTCTGATGAGAAATGAAAAACAAATTGAAACGTAATAACAACCATTAAGACTTAGACTTAAGCAAATTCTAAAAACTTTTATTCATAACTTTTATGTACGTTATCAATATGGAATTATTCCATCGAAGCAATCAAAAATAACGTCTCATTTCCCCATGTGCACATTCTAACACAACCACAAATCCTGCAGCCGATAATCAAAGAGCCGAATAAGACCGATCGAGTGAAAACAAACTATCGAAACGTACAATTTATACGAAGTCAAAGCGTTCAGGCCACGCCCACCTCATTAATAAAACGTGCAAACCGTTCACAAAGCGTGCAGCTATTTTTAGCAAACCGTACCGTGCAAGAAGCGAACCGTACTGTTCAAGAAGCGTACCGTACCGTGCAAGAAACGAACCGTACCGTTCAAGAAACAAACAGTACCGTTCAGAAAACGAACTGTACCGTTCATAAAGCATACCGAACCGTACCGTGCAACTGGTGTAGTAGCACGTTTCAGGGTCTGTACATTTCAATTAGATATTCCTGTATGTAATGGAGATAACAAGTTAAAAAAAAAAAATTAGCTTCAATATTTGAAAGTTAGTGATAAAATTTCATATCCATCTGTTAAAGTCTTTATTTTACCTTGCTTTGGTGAAACAAACAACTGTCAACATTAAGTTGTATTTCAGATGTCCCTAGAAAGACTGATTTACTATCAATATTAAATCACATTTCAGATGTCCCTAGAAAGATTGATTTACTATCAATATTAAATCACATTTCAGATGTCCCTAGAAAGACTGATTTACTATCAAATATTAAATCACATTTCAGATTTCTCAGTATGAAAAACAGAAACAGGATGCATTTGTTCAGCTGGAAGAGGTAAGATGTTGTGTAGTTCAGCTGGAAGAGGTAAGATGTTGTGTAGTTCAGCTGGAAGAGGTAAGATGTTGTGTTGTTCAGTATTAAAAAATCCAATCATTTCAATATTCAAAGAATCCAATCAATTCAATATTCAAAAATCCCCACATTTCAATATTAAAAAATCAATCAATTCAATGTTCAAAAATCCAATCAATTCTATTTTCAAAAATCCAGTCAATTCAATATTCAAAAATCCAATCAATTCAGCACATGCTATATTATAAAATCCAATCAATTCAGCACATGCTATATTATAAAATCCAATCCAATATTCAAAAATCCAATCAATTCAGCACATGCTATATTATAAAATCCAATCAATTCAGCACATGCTATATTATAAAATCCAATCAATTCAATATTCAAAAAGATATTCAAGACATCGTGTTGCCATTATTTAACTTCGCCTGGACTTTACAACCCGACAAATTTCTGTAGATCGACAATCCGCAGCAGACTGTTATATCTGTATGTGATGTGATTAATCAGACTGTTATATGATAGAATCATTTGATTTTCAGGAGAGAAGAAAACACAGAAAAACTGTGGAGTCCAAGAGGACAGCCGAGATGAAACTGGAGGCTGAGATTGACAAGTCAGATTATAATTCTCATTTCCTTCAAGCCAGCATGTAAACATTAGTAATTTGACAGACAGGTCGGAATATGTATGTGTAAGTAATATTTTTTTTTTTTCTAACAGGAATACTCAGTTACAGAAGGAGGTGTCCAGTCTGAAAGCTTACCTGAAGGTGGCCAAGAAGAGATTAAAGGTAACAAGACCTGTGTGAGAAAGTCGGGTTCTGAGTCGCCCCCTCACTGTGCGTGAGATTCAGCTTCTGAGTCCCCCCTTCACTGTGTGAGAGATTCAGCTTCTGAGTCCCCCCTTCACTCTGTGAGAGATTCAGCTTCTGAGTCCCCCCTTCACTCTGTGAGAGATTCGGCTTCTGAGTCGCCCCCTCACTGTGTGAGAGATTCAGCTTCTGAGTCCCCCCTTCACTGTGTGAGAGATTCGGCTTCTGAGTCGCCCCCTCACTGTGTGAGAGATTCGGCCTCTGAGTTGCCCCCTCACTGTCATGTCAGTTGCTATGTCAGTGATGTGTAGTAAGAAAAACAAATGGAACACTTGATCCGGAGGGATTGATAGCTTTCACATTTAATAGGGATTGAGGTGACTCAATATATAACATGTTTTGATTCAAATTTAATCATGATTGTGCTTTTGAAAAACAGTAAATTTATGAGCAATCATTTATCAAAAGTACCGTACTAAAACGAAAATTTTATCGAATAATGTTATCTTCAAAGATATCTGAAAGCGGTTAAAATTTTAGAAAACCCCATCTGGTCGACAGGTTTGGCACCCTGGGTATATTTTTTTTATAACTGAGCCCTGAGATATATACCTGAATCTGAATTTTTCACAAAACCAACATGATTATCTAGTTATAGATTTAATACCTTATATTGGTAATGTATAATACTTGCCAAAAGTATTGATAAGCATGATTCCTGAAAACATTTTCATGGTGTTTCTGTATAGAAAATATTTATCAGTATTGCACAGACCAAACTAGTCAGGTGCTGCCTGCATGGACAATATATAAAACATCATGCATGCGCACAAACATAACAGACTTCTGAATAAAATCTTAATGTGTCATCATGCATAAACACAACAGACTTCTGGATAAAATCTTTAATGTGTCATTGAAGTTTTTGTGAATATGAAATATAATAATTTCAGGAGCTTGATGCAAATTTCACTCTTGACAATGTATGTATAATTTCTGCCAAAAAATATCTTTTTCTAACCAGATAAAAACATTATTTTACGTAGACTGCAGATAATGTTGTATCAGTGAAGTAATCCGATAGCCAGATTCTCGTAGGCTTCTCTAGTCCAACTCTCTAGTAATCGGATAGGCAGATTCTCGTAGGCTTCTCCAGTCCAACTCTCTAATAGTCAGATCCAACTCTCCAGTAATCCGATAGCCTGGTTCAATCCAACTCTCCAGTAATCCAATAGCCTGGTTCAATCCAACTCTCTAGTAATCTGATAGCCTGGTTCAATCCAACTCTCTAGTAATCCGATAGCCTGGTTCAATCCAACTCTCTAGTAATCTGATAGCCTGGTTCAATCCAACTCTCTAGTAATCCGATAGCCTGGTTCAATCCAACTCTCTAGTAATCTGATAGCCTGGTTCAATCCAACTCTCTAGTAATCCAATAGCCTGGTTCAATCCAACTCTCTATCTCAATGTCCTCTATATACTGCGGCTTTTAAAGGGACTGGTTCACGCTTTTTGAAGAAGAAAAATAAAATAATTTTCATTTTTGATGTTGAACATTGAAAATATGGCTGCTCATTTAAAGTTGACAACCAAAATGTGCACCTTCTTACTACAAGGATAAGATCAATATTTTAGCCTTAACTCTGTGTTACTTGTGTAAACAAAGACTTGAGCCCTGTTTATGTTTACAAACAAACCAGTAAAATGATAATTTTGTAATTCTAAGCATTCTTAGTTTGCACAGACACAAATTTAATTTTCAAATGGCACATTTTATCTAAAGACTATATGAAATGTGATATGCGTATTATCGTGAACTTAGATCGATAACCTGTAAACAATAACATACCTCAAACTTTGTTTACACAACAAATAATAAACTCTCTATAGCGAGCTTGTCATGATTAATCTTACAATTTTTGTTTTTTTTTAGAAAAAAACTTTTAAACACAATAGACAGAAGATTTTGATCATTTAAAGTGAAAAACAAAATATTTTGGGGAAAATTGTGAATCGGTCCCTTTAACTGCATGTCTTCTGTCATATATACAGAAAAACCAGCTTAAAGCAAGGTGCTGGGGATGGAAGCTTAAAGCAAGGTGCTGGGGATGGAAGCTTAAAGCAAGGTGCTGGGGATGGATCAGTTAGAGATGTCATTTGTTATATCTAATGAGTTTACGATATGTTTCCATGTAACAGGAAATAGACATCACTTTGCTTTAAGCATGAATTCATTCGCTTCAACCATGTTATACTGTTCTGTCATATCAGAGAGAGAAATCACTGACAGAGCTAGACGTTGATTCGTAAATCCATTATAAAAAGATTCAATATCGAACATCTCCACGTTGATTCATAAATCCATTTTAAAAAGATTCAATACAAAATATTTATATTTTGTTTTCTCCATTGAATGGCTGTATACAGGATGAATTTCATCCTCATATTTTCAGGAAATGGGCAAATTGCCATTATCAGGAAATGGGCGAATTGCCATTATCAGGAAATGGGCAAATTGCCATTATCAGGAAATGGACAAATTGCCATTATCAGGAAATGGGTGAATGTATGAATTCTTTCATCATTTTAAAGTTGCATCAATAACTTGTAACCGATTCAAAACTAGATGAAATAATTTTCCTATTTAATTGTGTAAACAAAAAGTACAATGGGGGGGGGGGGGGTGTAATTAAATTACCCTGTATATAGCCTTACAATTTACAACCCGACTGTTGTGCTTATGAATTGGATTTTAAATCATGAAAAATGGAAATGAAACCCATCTATCTCTCTGGCAGTGATTTTCCTCTCCTGAATTTTCTCTGTCATTATCTCCCCTTTCCTACTTTCTACAGGGTGTTGATTCCCACGACTCGAGAATTAATTCTTTAACCGCAGAGTTTGATCGAGAGCGTTTGACCATGGAAAGTTCCCTCTCATCTGTCAGGCAGCAGGTAACCACGCCCACAGTTTGCCTTCAGGGTCACACTGATGAGATTATTAAGTTGTTTTATTAATCATCATTACACTGCACTTTAGACTGTCATTTAGAGAACCTAGACTTCATTTACAGACAAGCAGTGGATATTTTTATTTCATAATCCTAGTTTTATGCCATGGGCGAAGTAAAGACCGAGATAAATGCAGGGCTTTTTTAAAAAAATATAATTCCTTGTCGCTTCGTGTAGCAAAACTTTCCACCTTTAAATGTTTTTTCACGACGTTTGTTGACCCCCCTCAGCTACAGGATTTACAGCTTCACTTGGAAAGAGAGGTCGGAGAGAAGGAGCGCCTGCAGGCCAAGAACCACAGGCTGCAGAGTGAGCTCGCCGAGCTGGAGCGGCTCAAAAAAGTGCTAAAAAAACTGGAGCTCTCTAAGGATAAGCTGGAAAGTGAATATAGTGCTTATAAGGTATTGAGTCATGCCATTGCGCATGGTGCATGATGGGAAGTGGGAAGTTCACCATATTGAAAAAGAGCATGGTTGTTGATATTGTTTTGTTGCTGCGGCTTGTTATGACGGTGAAGCATTTTAGGTGGAAAAGAATTTACAAGCAGTTTGTAACGTAGCACATTTCACTCAAATGCAATGAAAATTTATTATGAATATCAATTAAAGTTATCCCTTTTTATTTGTTAGAAATGTAGTCCCCGTCTTTTTGTGACAAAAATTCTATGGCAAGAAAAGAAAAAAAACCCTGATATTTTACAGGATAGCCTTACATGTAGTTCCAAGTGTTCTAATGAATTGTCCACTAGCTGTGTAAGCATTATAAAGTATAGGGCATCCGACATCAAGATGTCTGTCAAAATGTCAATAAAATGCTCCAGGACATTTTGTTTCTGCAGAATTTAAAGCACGCACCAAAATATGTTAATATTTGTTTTCACAAGAAAGTTTGATGTTTTTCACTGTTGACTGTTTGATGTTTTGCACGTGGAAAGTTTGGTGTTTTTCATGGACTGGCCAATCAGGAAGAGGACACTTTTGTTTAAAGGCAACCAATTGAAATTAATTTTTTTATTTGTGTGAAACCAATGAAATTAAGGTGGCTCATTACATCAACATTTTATTTAATGGCTCATTAATGAAGCACCTCTTGGGAGGTATGATTTCACATCGAAAGAGTGAATTGCTGGGTATTGCATGTGAATATTTTGCAAGGTTTTTTTTTTCCAGATCAATTGATAAATAAAGTGTTTTGTTTGCAAATAAGACATTTTAAAATTCAAATTTCGTTGAATTTGATTTATGATATAGATCTATATTTAATAAAACATGCCAAGCAGACTTATGATACATAATGATACGTTCTAATTTTTTACTTAAAAATATTATGAAAATTATAAATGGTTATTTGTTGATATTTTTAGCTCACCTAAGCCGAAGGCACAAGTGAGCTTTTCTGATCAAAATTTGTCTGTCGTCGGCATCAGCATTAACTTTTCACATTTTCATCTTCTCCTCCAGAACCACTGGGCCAATTTCAACCAAACATGGCACAAAGCATCCTTGGGTGAAGGGCTTTCAAGCTGATTCAAATGAATAATTAATGGCCATGCCCCCTTCAAAGGGCAGCTATAAATCACAAAAATGCAAAAATAGGGTTTGGTTATGTAAAAATCTTCTTCTCAAGAACCACTCCTGGGCCAGAGGAGCTGAAATTCACATGAAAGCTTCCTGACATAGTGCAGATTCAAGTTAGTAAAAATCATGGCCCCTGGGATTAGGTTTGGCCCACAATAGGGACCAACATTTTACATGCAAATATGTATGGAAAATCTTTAGATATGGGCCAAGGTGACTTAGGTGAGCAAATGTGGCCCATATGGGCCTTTTGTTGAAATCTAAGTTATATTTGATAAACTTCTGACGGCTGTATCACATACCATGGTGATGAACTTAGTTTTTTATTCTGTTTGAACTTGGTTCGGATTTGGTGGAAAAACACTACAATTTCATGTAAAAAAAAAAAATTATTTTGGTCATTTTATTTCAATTTCTTCTTGAGATATATTTGTGTGATATATCTTTTTTTTTTTACATGTTCATTGAAGATTTCAGTCGTAGATTTAAAAGATATTAACGTATAACATTTTTAATTTTCATAAATATTTTTTTTAGTCTAAAAGCTTAGAACATCTGAGTCTCACGGGCATGTTTTATTAGATATTCATATGCATCAAATCACAGCGAAATTTGAACTCTAAAATCTCTTATTTATAAACAAAACACTCTTTTTTATCATTCCCAAAAACAAATTTCATATAAGATAATTTAGATCTTGTATTACTTTTTCAATGATGAAATCATGCATCAAATAAGGTGCTTTAACGAGTCATTGAATAAAGCTTTAAATGAGCTGGCCACCTTCATTAGGAGTCATTGAATAAAGCTCTAAATGAGCCACCTTTATTATGAGTCATTGAATAAAGCGTTAAATGAGTCTTCTTTATTACGAGTCATTGAATAAAGCTCTAATGAGCCACCTTTATTACGAGTCATTGAATAAAGCTCTAAATGAGCCACCTTTATTTGGCCTCATGTTCCTGACATTGCTGTCTTCCCAAGTGCAGTAAAAAGTCCTCATTGTACATCAAGATAACATCAATTAACAATAAATTAATTTTGTTGTTACTGACTTCGTATATATATATGTACCTGTACAATTTTGATTAAACATTATATAATTTTCCTTTATTTGTGATATCACTTTTGGGTTATCATGGTGGAATATAGACTAACAGTGATAAAAATCACATTAACACCTGCATTTGTGCTTCATTTTCTGATTTTTTTATGATAATATTTTATCTCGTCAAATTCCTTGTGAAGTCCTAAAATTAAAACCAACAGTGAGCTTTTCTTCACATGCTGTGATTTTTTAATGATGTGTTTTAAAACCTTGGCTTTAGTTTTTAATTGTACCTTACAGAACAAGGTGGAATCCGGATTTGTGGAGAAGGAAGACCTAGAGCGTGTCCGACGTGAAATTGAGGCTCGGTACCGCATGGAACTAAATAGGAAACTGGAGGATGTAAATCATTACCTGGAGGAGCAAGCTCGAGCCAGGGATAAACTGGATGTCTCTCGAGATGAAACCGAGTACAGAATCAGAGATGATCAAAAGAAAGTCCAGGTATTGTAAATCAGTCTGTGAAGAAAGTCCAGGTATTGTAAATCAGTCTGTGAAGAAAGTCCAGGTATTGTAAATCAGTCTGTGAAGAAAGTCCAGGTATTGTAAATCTGTGAAGAAAGTCCAGGTATTGTAAATCAGTCTGTGAAGAAAGTCCAGGTATTGTAAATCAATCTGTGAAGAAAGTCCAGGTATTGTAAATCAGTCTGTGAAGAAAGTCCAGGTATTGTAAATCAATCTGTGAAGAAAATCTGGGTATTGTAAATCAGTCTGTGAAGAAAATCTGGGTATTGTAAATCAGTCTGAAGAAAGTCTGGGTATTGTAAATCAGTCTGTGAAGAAAGTCCAGGTATTGTAAATCAGTCTGTGAAGAAAATCCGGGTATTGTAAATTAGTCTGTGAAGAAAGTCTGGGTATTGTAAATCAATCTGTGAAGAAAGTCCAGGTATTGTAAATCAGTCTGTGAAGAGAGTCCAGGTATTTTAAATCAACTTGTACTGAAGTTTGGCTAGTGTTCACACATTGGATGGGGTGTTAACTTGTTATATGAAATGGCAGAAAAGAGAGGGGGGGGACTACAAAACAGCAACCAGTTAAATTCAATTATTTATATTGTATAAAAGCGAATGCTATGAAATAAGTTATAGATGAGTTTTTTTGTGCTGTATGGCCCTACGCAGATTTTTCCTGCTGCGTAGGTGCTAGTATTGTACAATATTTGAAAAATTTGATGATGGCAAATGCCTTCTGTTTGATGATGGCAAATGCCTTCTGTTTTATGATGGTGAATGCCTTCTGTTTGATGATGGTGAATGCCTTCTGTTTGATGATGGCGAATGCCTTCTGTTTGGCTTTTCCCAGGAAGAGAACTCATCCCTGCGGCTGAAATACGAGCAAGCTCTAGCTGAGAAGGAGAGTCGTGAGATGGAGGCCAAGCGGTTCCGTGAGCTGTACGAGAGCGAGATGCAGTGGAGGATGAGACTGAGTAACCAACTGATGCAGACATCAGACAAGGCCTTCACGTACAAGTCAAAGTTAGTGTAAGTCCAGCTCCACACAGGCATGCGGAAGCTGGCACATTATTTTGTTGGGTTTTTTTTTTCTCTTTATGTTTTGTTTTAGAATTTCTGTCTTGTGCTGGTCTTTGTAGCCGGTATGATGTCACAATCAGATTTCTACACCATTAATTTTCATTTATTTGCTGTAATTATCAATCAATTTTGAATTTTTGTGAAGTGCATGTTTAGAATTTTGGTTACATGTAACTGTTTGGAGGATGTAGCATACTATACCACTGTCGAGTATATCTACTCACTACAGTAAAACACACTTGTAACAAACACACTTAAAACTAAGTCCCTCCTATTGCAAAGTGATATTTATTCTCCTATGAGAGGAAAATAACAGAAATTTTATTGGATATAACGAAGTTTGGTCATAACAAATTTTTTCACTGGCCCTGGAGGTTCGCTATAACCATGTTTTAATGTATAATGAAGTTTGGTTATAATGAACTGTTTCTCACTGGCCCTGGAGGTTTGCTAAAACCATGTTTTACTGTATAATGAAGTTTGGTTACAATGAACGCCATCAGAGTCTTGATTTATTTATTTTTTTTACTTTTTTTATCTTTCTCGTACATGCATTATGCATACTGTGCCTGTACTTATTTTAGCGGGATTCATATCTTAAAGTCTTTGGCTGTGAACCAAAAGCGCTTATTCATTATTGCTCTAAGATATGAAAGTCTCTCTGTTGATCCATATTAACCACAGAGCAAGTGCGAAATCATGATTACACCAGATAAATTAATGCATCTATTCAGCTCCGACTGCGCTATTTTCTAGTACGCTAAAATAAGTACACCTTTATAAATGCTCGTGTTAATTTAGTCTAAAACTGTACAAGTTCTTATAAAAAGATTTTCTAATGACAAGTATTTCTGCCAATCCTAAGTTCTTCCTAATACATGTATATCTCCATTTATTTGCTTTTTCTTCAGCTTAGAGAAACAGAAAAACAGAGCGCTGAACACGCTAGGAAACTTAACCTTCTCAGGAACACTGAACGGTCAGTTGCTGGACACCAGCCGAATATCGGGAACCACTGATGACCTGTTTACCAACAAACTCAAGGCCGAGTTGGATCGCAGCATCAACAAGCATTTAGAAGCAGGTATGCTTAAAATGTTTGGAGGTTCCTTGTCATAATGTAGTCTTCGCTGTCACATGGACAGCTTTTATTTTCAGTGGTAACTTCCTCACTGAATACTGAAAGAATTAACATTTTCACATTGTACCTCTGACTATCTATCGTAACATTTAATGGGACAATTTTCTTTCAAGATTTAATGTGTAAATCACAGAGAACATTTAATGTGTAAATCATGGAAAGCATCAGCGAAGTAAAATCCTTACATTACTTTTCGACTTCAAAATTTTGTTGCTCCGGTAATGCATCATGGAAATAAAGCAATTCTAAATCAAGGGGGGGGTAGTTTTCCACTCCAAGTTAAGTTTTCTTCTGTTTGCATTGTATACTACTTATTAGAATCTAAACGTATGTTGAATTTATTTTGTTAAAAATCTTTTAAAGCAAAAATTCAAGTATTTTCAATATTTTTTAAAGGGGCATTAGCTGTGAAAGTGATGGGAACTATTTTTTTTTTTCAAAAATCTCTCAATGACATAGGGATATATATTATTAATGACCAATAAAACATTTATTTTGTACAAAAACAAGAGAAACCTAATATAACTGCTTTTAGTGTAAAGAAATATGTAAGGAAGAATTATTGTCTTGCAAGACAATAATTATATAAACACCAAAATTACACATTAATTTGCATGTTTTCAGGTTAAAAGTGTTTGAAATAATTGAAAACTGGTGTTATTACTGAAATATAATCATAATATAGAGCAATTTTCATTGAATTCAATTTTTGGTGACAGAATGATAGCTAATGCTCTTTTAAAGATGATGATAAATTTTCTTTTACCTATGGCAGGCCTTTAGCCTGTGTAAGCCCACTTCCATTTTCTAGCTTGTGTATTACCTTTTCCTATTTGTTAATTGGTGTTTACATGTTTTAAGTCCTCTCCTATTGATTAGCACATTTATAATCTATGTAAGTCCTCTCCCTATTGGTCAGTAGACTTTTAGTTTATGCAAGTTCTCTCCCTATTGGTTAGCAGATCTAATCTGTGTAAGTCCTTTTCCTATTGGTCAGTGGACTCTTAGTCTGCGTATGCCTTCTTCCTATTGGTTAGTAGACTCTTAGTTTATGTAAATCCTCTCCCTATTGGTTAGCAGATCTAATCTGTGTAAGCCTTCTTCCTATTGGTTAATGAACTCTTAGTCTATGTAAGCCTTCTTCCTATTAGTCAGTAGACTCTTAGTTTATGTAAGTCCTCTCCCTATTGGTTAGCAGATCTAGTCTGACGTGTGTAAGTCCTTTCAATACTAGTATATCTTCACAAATAAAGTGAAAAGTAATTTAAATTAGAAAGTTTAATTAAAAACATTTGTGCATTTCTTATGGAAATAACAAATTCTGTAATCTGTAGGTAATTCAATGTCAGGTTTATAGAAATAACAAATTCTGTAATCTGTAGATAATTCAATGTCCGGTTTATAGAAATAACAAATTCTGTAATCTGTAGGTAATTCAATGTCAGGTTTATAGAAATAACAAATTCTGTAATCTGTAGGTAAATCAATGTCCAGTTTATAAAAATAACAAATTCTGTAATCTCTAGGTATACGATTCGATGTCAAGTTATTATGAAGTGGTAAGGATTCGTTTGACACGTGTGGATGCATTTAATTAGAAATCTTTTTCACCACATATTTTCGATTTAATTTCTTCATACCACCCCCTTGCTTCCAGATTGTTTTAACTGTATACATGTAAGAGACTTTAAGCAATAATTGTTTCCGAGTGTATGGAGATAATATAATACAATCTTTCTCCATAAAATCAAAACTTTGGGAGAAAGGGGCTGGGATTCACATCATTATGTGAAACTGGAAACAATTATTGCTTATAAAGATTTGTGTCATCCCATATACCTGTATCAGCAATACTGTTTAATTTCCCACCAAATACTAACACTTGTGGCAAAATGAAATGAGAAGAAAACAGTCAGATGATCTAGTAATATTGAGAGACATTTTCGTTGTGTTCTTCAATATCTGTGTTCACGTGGAAGCTTTCCTACTTTGTATTTGATTGTGTAATGTTCTTTTCAGCACCCCATGACAATGGAAAACCTGTGATCCGCCTACAGAGTGATACCATGAACTCCTCATATGCCAAATCTAATGCAGACTACTTAGAAGTACTTCAGAGGAAATACCTAGTCTAGCCCTCCTCCTAAATCTTCCATTTCCATTTCATCACATCTGCAGTTTCAACATTTTCTCTGGAGGATGGAATGACAGAATAATCACATTATAAATCTCATTTTGCCTACATATTCCTGATTTTTTTCAATGACAGAAAAATCAATTTCGTTTTCGTTGGAATATGTGTAAGAGCTTATATGCGCGTATCATTGTCAGAAATGCATGGTTGATTTCGTCTTTTGCTCATCATTGATGACCGTGAGGAGTAAAAGAGGCGATCAGCCGTTGGTATCCGGCGATGATACGCTTTCATCTTTTGTGATATGCAATATTATGGATGTGCATAATTCAAATCAAAACTGCATTCAGTCACGTGACTTCACTGATGCACAGACTTTTTTTCTGTACTGCAGTATCTGTAGTACATCCTGACTGGTGGTCAGTTTAACTTAGTAATACTACTTATTAGTACTGCATGAAATGTGACAATGAGGGACTATCTATCGTCATACACTTGTACTCACTGTTATGCAATACCGTTTTTGGGGTGTTTTTTTTTACCACAGATTACTTTTTAAATACACACAACTTCTGTGATATTATTAAGTTTTATAACTTCATAAAAAAAAGAACAGCGTATAATCCAGTAGACATATACACATATCTACTATATATATACACATATCTATTATCTATCCATGTATATATATATATATATTCATAATGTATTTTAAAACATGAATGTTTGAATGGATTCGAGCAATATTTAGACAGTTGTGATAGAGACCGTAGAACAGGAATCTAAAACTGGTGATGAATTTAAATACTCATTGTGGTGGCATCTCTTGTACAATGCCAACAGAGGTTATTAAACACAGCAAAATAAAGGTGACAGGAAGATTATCAAACAGCAAAATAAAGGTGACAAGAAGATTAATAACGGTGATTGGAAGATTTTTCAGATTCAGTTTTCAGGGCTTCTCTGCCATCCTCAAATTTTCTTCAGCGTCAAACTGATGCCGGTTTTGGGTAAATTTTGAATTATAAACCAATCTAGTCAACATGAAAATGTATGTGTGTAAATATTTCAGTTTGCACTGGTTGAAATATGCAAGCATAACGGATGCACCTGATCTAGAAATTCTAATAGTTGGGAGAGATATTGCACGCTATATATTACAGCATATTTAACTAATTAGGCAGGTTTGTGTATGATTTTTTAATTTAGTTCAGCTTTACTGGGTTTTAATGCACGATTGGTTCACGTCCGTCCTATCAGTTATAGATGAAATGGTGTTCAATTTACCCGTCTTACCAGTCACGGAAATCATTCGGTTTCCACACGTGTAAATTTTATTTTTATTATATCATTTTATAACTATCGGTGTATTGTCATCTTGAATTTTACATTTTATTATAAAAGTGATGATATTTTGATATATAAAGATTATTTTAAATGACCCCTGTGTGTGTTTGTTTTATTAAGCCTGGGTCAGTGATGGTAGGATATTTGAAATGAACAGACATGTGATGGTGCTAAAAAAAAATTCACGTTGCTCGTGAAGCCCTTACCTGTATTGATTTTTGTGCGGAGCACATTGATTTTTATGCTTTGTTAAAACAAGAGTCTGAAAGTGGCTGATTCATATTAAAACTCCGTTCTATGAATATTTTATACATTTCTCCATAAAATGAACATAACTGATTGAAAACGCATGCATACTAAGGTCTGCCATCGCCCTTATTATCTTCTCACAAAAGTTTTTGGCGGGAATATGGTAATGTTTTGTACAAGGAAATGTAACAACCCCCCCCCCCTTTTTCCAGATTCTGGGATGTCTGGTAACGCATTTTAAACTGCCGCCAGGAGTGATTCTAAACGGATTCCAGATGACTGAAAATGTTGCAATGACTAATGAGCATTTTGCTTCTTTTTAAAGTAAAATATCTTAGCATGCAAAAAATGAATCGTGAGAAGGATAATATAGACTTAACATATCTGTTTGTGGTATCTTTAAGCTCTTTATCCAGTTGAGATATCGGTAAGTTTTGCTGTTAACCTCTTTATTCAGTCGAAATATTGGTAAGTTTTGCTGTTAACCTCTTTATTCAGTTGAGATATCGGTAAGTTTTGCTGTTAACCTTTATTCAGTTGAGATATCGGTAAGTTTTGCTGTTAACCTCTTTATTCAGTCGAAATATTGGTAAGTTTTGCTGTTAACCTCATTATTCAGTTGAGATATCGGTAAGTTTTGCTGTTAACCTTTATTCAGTTGAGATATCGGTAAGTTTTGCTGTTGACCTCTTTATTCAGTTGAGATATCGGTAAGTTTTGCTGTTAACCTTTATTCAGTTGAGATATCGGTAAGCTTTGCTGTTAACCTTTATTCAGTTGAGATATCGGTAAGTTTTCCTGTTAATCTTTATTCAGTTGAGATATCGGTAAGTTTTCCTGTTAACCTTTATTCAGTTGAGATATCGGTAAGTTTTGCTGATAACCTCTTTATTCAGTTGAGATATCTTTGGTACCAGTAAACTCTTTATTCAGTTAAGATATCAGTCACTTTTGTTGTTAAGCTCTGTATTCAGTTGAGATGTGGCCGAGTGGTTGGAGCATCGCGCTCAAAATCACACAGCCTCTCACCTCTGTCGGCGCGGTTTCGAATCCCGCTCGTGCCGGTAAGTGAGAAAGTTTTCCAGTTTACTTTCTGAAGGTCGGTGGTCTCTTCCCCGTTACATTGTATCTAGGTTCTCTCATCCACCAATAAAAACTGGTCGCCACCAGATAATTGAAAAATTGTTGAGTGTGGCGGAAAACATCACTCAATACATGGTACCTTTAATCTCTTCAGTTGAGGTATCTCAATTTTATCGTTGATCTTTTTATATAGGCAAGATATTCGTGGGTGGTATCGGTTAGTGTGTTGTACGGGTGAGATATTCGTGGGTGGTATCGGTTAGTGTGTTGTACGGGTGAGATATTCGTGGGTGGTATCGGTTAGTGTGTTGTACGGGTGAGATATTCGTCGGTGGTATCATTTAGTGTGTTGTACGGGTGAGATATTTGTCTGTGGTATCGGTTAGTGTGTTGTACGGGTGAGATATTCGTCGGTGGTATCGGTTAGTGTGTTGTACGGGTGAGATATTCGTCGGTGGTATCTGTTAGTGTGTTGTACGGGTGAGATATTTGTCTGTGGTATCATTTAGTGTGTTGTACGGGTGAGATATTTGTCGGTGGTATCGGTTAGTGTGTTGTACGGGTGAGATATTCGTCGGTGGTATCGGTTAGTGTGTTGTACGGGTGAGATATTTGTCTGTGGTATCGGTTAGTGTGTTGTACGGGTGAGATATTTGTCTGTGGTATCATTTAGTGTGTTGTACGGGTGAGATATTTGTCTGTGGTATCTGTTAGTGTGTTGTACGGGTGAGATATTTGTCTGTGGTATCGGTTAGTGTGTTGTACGGGTGAGATATTTGTCTGTGGTATCTGTTAGTGTGTTGTACGGGTGAGATATTTGTCTGTGGTATCTGTTAGCTCTTTATTCAGATGAGATATATGTGGTACCTTTAAGCTCTTTATTCAGTTGAGGATTTGAGATATCTCAATTTTACCTTTAATCTTTTTATACAGATGAGATATTCGTCGGTGGTACCGGTTAGTTCGGTATTTAGGTGAAATATTAATCGGTTAGCGAGGTATTCAGGTGATATATTCGTTGGTGGTATCGGTTAGCGCGGTATTCAAGTGAGATATTCGTTGGTGATATCTGTTTGCGCGGTATTCGGGTGAGATATTCGTCGGTGGTACCGGTTAGTTCGGTATACAGGTGAAAAAGCAATCGGTTAGTTCGGTATACAGGCGAGATATTCGTTGGTGGTATCAGTTAGTTCGGTATTCAGGTGAGATATTCGTCGGTGATATCTGTTAGCGTGGCATTCGGGTGAGATATTCGTCGGTGGTATCGGTTAGTTAGGTATACAGGTGAGATATTCGTCGGTGTTACCGGTTAGCGCGGTATTTGGGTGAGATATTCGTTGGTGGTATCGGTTAGTGCGGTATTCAAGTGAGATATTCGTTGGTGATATCTGTTAGCGCGGTATTCGGGTGAGATATTCGTCTGTGGTACCGGTTAGTTCGGTATACAGGTGAAAAAGCAATCGGTTAGTTCGGTATACAGGTAAGATATTCGTTGGTGGTATCGGTTAGTTCGGTATACATATGAGATATTCGTCGGTGGTACCGGTTAGCCCGGTATTCGGGTGAGATAGTCGTTGGTGGTACCGGTTAGTTCGGTATGCAGGTGAAATATTCGTCGGTGGTATCGGTTAGTTCGGTATACAGGTGAGATATTCGTTGGTGGTACCGGTTAGTTCGGTATACAGGTGAGATATTCGTTGGTGGTATCGGTTAGTTCGGTATACAGGTGAGATATTCGTTGGTGGTATCGGTTAGTTCGGTATACAGGTGAGATATTCGTCGGTGGTACCGGTTAGTTCGGTATTCAGGTGAGGTTGATACCGGTAGCGTGTTGACCTCAGTTATACACCATATGTACCTTTGTGACATTCTGTATATATGTTTTCGTCAATGTCAACTTCTTTCGTGCTCGATCGTTCGATATGTTTTCCCTGAGGTCGATATATGTGTGGATTGACTTCATAAAAATGCAGTGCTTATATCAGTGATACCACTTATACAACTGGGCGGCAGGGACCGACAACAGTTCTAAAGTCCTGCATTTACTTTCTTAAATTTCATTTACATATTATACATGTATGTGAAAGGACGAAATGGTAAAAGTACACGAACATACGGGGTGTACCTGTATTATATAGGGAGGCCTTCGTCACGATTGTGTACTGTAATCTATGGGTCAGATGTTGAATGCCGGATGTGTTCTAAGATCTTTTAAAATATGAAAACGTATTTTTTCAAATGTAAACTCTTGGTCAGTGAAGGTATGGTATGCATAATTGAAATGCTTCTTTACCAATTGTAGATATATACATAATAAAAATACCGCTAATCCGATTGAGTAGACTCGACTAGTGGTAGTTTCTTTAATTCTTCATGAGTATATACTACGAGTGTAGATCTTTCTATGCTTATTTCTGGATATATAATATATAGAACGGCACATTTTTCTCCTGTTCCGAAATGGAACCTGACGTGTGCTGGCGGAAAGCGCCGTACATATCATGTAATTCCTAATTTTAATGAATGAAACATCTCTTTAATATATACATATACATACGAATCACGGCCCCACAAGGAGTCGTGTTTTACAAAGAACACTTACGATTATGAGACGTACACAATTTGACACATGGAGCAGTTTAATATATTACTATTAAAGGTGTATACACGTACATACAGTGTTTGTTGCTTCCGTGGACTTGACGATTAGTCGATCTAACTCGTAAAACTGCCAGCTCACATCGCAACAATAAAATAACTATGTACTTTATATATTAAACTATCTTCCTAGGGGAGGTTATGAATAGTCTCAAACAATTATTCAATGTATCGATTAATGCATTTTTCATTTATAGCATATATAATGGAATAATGGATTGATTTGACAAAACTGTAAAGGGCTGCCGCCTTTCATATTTCACATGATATGAAATGTACACGCACGAGGGAAATAAAACAGTATTGATTCCTGCAAAAGAATTTGCGGATTTTTAAATCGTCTCCTTTACAGATTTGATTTCAATAGTTATGAAATTTAAACACGATATTGTACGTCTCGTTCAATTATGTTCCCTGTGAATTTAATCGTTCAATTGTAAAAGGACTTGTCGAGAAACGAGCGGTATTGACAAGCGGTTTTTGCTTGGCATGACTTTTAAAAATATACCTCTATAGTGAATTTACTGTATAGAAAATCGTAAGCTTGTCAACATATATCAGAATAAGTAGTATATGTTGTATATGTAGCTGGTCAATACAAACAAAACTGATCGCGGTGCTATTTAAGAATCTTTATCCAATAAGTGTTGGTTATTTGTTAAGACACAACCGGAGCTTAGTAATGATGCCAGTTTAATCATTCTAAATCCTCTTAAACTCTCGGATCATATTTGGAATACTCCAACGAGTGCGTGCGCCAAGTTTCGTTTACAATTATGGAATAACACAATTTAATTTTCCTCGGAGATCGCTCTGTCGAGTAGTTAGTTGGTTCCTAAGGAATAAGAAATGGAGGATTCCACTGTCTGTGTTGAATTTGATTCATTTTAACGCGAACCAGGCCTGCCACTCAAACAAAAACAAAAATTAGCGACAAAGTCAACACGGACGTGGGGTGGCAGATTAGATAATTTTATCTACCCGACAATTGACACACTGTTCAAGTATTTCCAATAATTTGGGAGAAGAGGATATGTTTGTGGGATAGACATGACTGGTTGAAGTACGTCTGGTATTTTCAGGAATAAATAATGAGTTTCGGAGCAGGCGGTGACGTGAAGAAAAAGAAGGTGTTTTACGATGAGTACACCGGCAGTTTTTACACCGAGTCCAAAATGGAAGCGCTACAAAGACAATGTGATTACCGTTCAAAGATGGCGGGAGTTCTGAACAGATCAGAAGCCGCGAGACTTAGGGTGAAGCACAACACCGTGCAAGCTGCTCAACATATATTCGAAATGAAGAACGAACGAGAGAGGACTATGTATCAGGAAAATCTCAAGGACCATCAAGCCTACAAGCAGGTGCTCGAAAATATAGTAAAAGAACGCGCCAAACAAGAATGGGACGACAAATATGGAATATACGGCGCCGGAATCAACAGACAGGAACTTGATATCGAGGTTCAGAAACAATTACGTGAAATGTCTCCCGTAGTCAAGCGGAAGAGGGCTGCAGAATTCCTTCTTAGTCAAAGGAAAAGGGTAGAGGTGTTCGATAGAACAAAGAAAACTCCGGAACTTCTCGAGAAAGTTCATAAGAAGAGGATGGAACAAATTGAGAAAGAGAAGGAAATCGAGGAATCCCCTCGAAAGACTCCGAAGTTGATTTTGCCGCCAATTACCGTGACGTTAAGGAGAGAAGACAGTCGAAGTAACATCGAGGTGGCTAATGAAATGTCATCTCTACCAACCGTTTTTGTCACACAAAGATCCAATATATAGAGATGCGCATAGAGGCGGATCCACAACATGTTCAAACGTGTGCGACTTTTCTTTTTCCGCCAACGCCAAATGGGTTGCAGCCTGATGGAAACCAAAGAAATCTTTTAGCCAAAATTTTCGTATCAGGGACAAATTGCAATCCCAGTAACTCTCGTCTAGATCCGCCACTCCCAGTTATTCTCGTCTAGATCCACCACTCCCCGTAACTCTCGTCTAGATCCGCCAGTCCCCGTAACCCTGGTGTAAAACAGAGGTTTCGGTGCTGCTGTAATGCAGGTTTATGGAGGTATTGTTACACGAGCAGACCTTAGAGGTGAAACTAATCTGTAAATAGGTGTCAAAATGGTTGTGCTACACTCATATGGATGTGTCGGTTTAATTGGTGGACTTTAATTACATCTACAGTATGTATGAACCCTTCTGTTTGAAATAGAAAAAGTAACTAAGATATGGCTTTCAACAAAATATAACATTAACTATAGAGTCTTTCTCTCTCTCTCTCTCTCTCTCTCTCTCTCTCTCTCTCTCTCTCTCTCTCTCCATTCGCTATAAGCATAATGAAAATTCAACAATTAGGTAATTTTAATGTGTATTAGTGTATAAGATATTTAATGTTTGTTTATGTGAATGGCATGGTAATTTTATTGTGTATTAGTGTATTAATTTTTCTGTTTGTTTATGTGAATGGCTTATTAATTTTATTGTGTATTAGTGTATTAAATTTTTTTTGTTTTTGTTTATGTGAATGGCGTGGTAATTTTATTGTGTATTAGTGTATTAAATTTTTTGTTTGTTTATGTGAATGGCGTGGTAATTTTATTGTGTATTAGTGTATTAAATTTTTTGTTTATGTGAATGGCTTATTAATTTTATTGTGTATTAGTGTATAAGATATTTAGTGTTTGTTTATGTGAATGGCGTGGGTAATTTTATTGTGTATTAGTGTATAAGATATTTAGTGTTTGCTTATGTGAATGGGCGTGGTAATTTTTATTGTGTATTAGTGTACAAGATATTTAGTGTTTGTTTATGTGAATGGCGTGGGTAATTTTATTGTGTATTAGTGTATAAGATATTTAGTGTTTGTTTATGTGAATGGCGTGGTAATTTTATTGTGTATTAGTGTATAAGATATTTTTAGTGTTTGTTTATGTGAATGGCATGGTAATTTTATTGTGTGTATTAATTTTCTAGTGTTTGTTTCTGGTGTTGCTTCATTTGATTGAGCTATGTACAACACGCTTTAATTTCACTATGCGAAATTTGGAATCATGTTTGCTACATTGTATAAACTTCCTCAAGTCTGTATGTTTTTTGTCAGCTTTGTGAGTATTGATAGATGTTTTCGTTGTTTTTTGGATGAATTTTGTTAATGTTTAAATGTTCAATAAAACAGCTTTGAAAGCACGGAGTCCACGTCCCCTTTTAACATGTTTAAAGTGTTATCTATATCTAGAGCTTGTACATCCGTTTATTTATATTTAGGACGCTCTATATGTCTGTCGAAAGGTTTTATCAATCCATAAAATAAACAAAATACGTCTGATTTTATGGTATATATCAACCTGAAGTGGGTTTTATTTGTGTCGATATAAATTATGTAAAACTTTATAAAAACGTGTCGTGTAGCGCGCCTACACGACAGTTATCGCGATTCACTTGTACTGTTCAATAGGGGCACCTGTAAAGTGCGAGATCGAAACGAAACAAAGTCTAACGAAACGAAACGAAACGTAACGAAACGAAATAGACTGTATAACCAAACTCTTTTAATTATAATGATCAAAAATGCTATCTCAGACCCCTGTGAAAGTTACCACATATAAATAAAATTCGCCTCCCCGTTGATATGTAGGTTTTTAGGTTGATTAAAACAAAGTTGGAAAGTGGGGGGGGGGGGGGGGGGTGTGTTAAACACAATGTACATATAAGAAGTTGATTGAATCATAATTACCTTGTGCAATAATTAGTTTCGGATCCAGAAATTTCAGAAAGGGGGGGTTACATTATCATAGGTCAGATCCGGAGGGAAACACTAAACGAGGGGTGGGGTGGGGGGGGGGGGGGTCGCCGGCGTTGGATCCGCTTTTGGATATGTCTTCCAGTTGTCTTTGTAATTTCTGTTTCCCTTGTTCATAAGCCTTTTCATTTTACAAAATGCTAACCTCCTCTTGATATTATTGCATAAAAATTTTTTCCGTTCCGTTTTCAATTCCCCGCATTAGCAAAACCCCAAAAATATAGAGTTATCTTTAGACTTACTGTATATCAATGATGATTTTTGATAGTGCATGTATATACATCTTACCGAATTGCATTCATATGATATGGTGTACTTTTTTTTTTTTTTTTTTTTTTTTTTCATCAATTAAGTACATGTACCCGCACCTCACCAGTCAGAGATAAAATAAGAGGTTACACGTCTTCCTGCTTTCAACTTTCTCAGACACCATTCTCTTCAAACAATGTTTGATGCTAACTGATGGGCCGCTTAAAAATTATCGGTCAACCCGAAAGACCACATCAACAGGGAAGAGAATTTCATTTACATGTCGTAACTTTCAAAGGGGGCCTGAGATACCATTATTTATTACAGTATATCATGATTACACAGTCTGTTTCGTTTCGGTAGGTTTCGGGTTTTTAAGTTTTTCA